>NC_063367.1:22253110-22273657 GCF_021869965.1 Rhincodon typus | reverse complement strand
GGGGGGGGTTTTAATTAATGTCGCTTCCGGTTGCAGGTTTTCCGGGTCGAGGTTCTCAACAACGGGCGCAAACACCTGGTGGATCGAAGATACCGAGACTTCCAGGCTCTACATAAAAAGGTCAGGCCCTGCCCTGTCCTGCCCCGCCCCCATCACCTTCACTAAACCCCCTCCCCCTCCCCCTCCCCCTCCTTTCCGGGCATTCCCCCCGCCGCCCCCCTCGCCCACCCCCTCTCCCACCCCCTCTCCCACTGACATCCCTCGCCTGGTGGCCCTGTTACTGCCACTCTCCACTGGCCTGATGCTCTCATACGCTCCCTTTGCCTGGTGGTCCAATGTCCCTGACCCCACCTGGTGACCTCATAGCCCTCGCCGCATTCCACCTCCTCTTGCCTAGTGGCTCCCAATCCTCCCCTTCCAGAGGACAGCCCTGCTAGGTCCTGTGTAGTTATTGCTGATTCGTTACCCCGGCTCTGCTATAGTGTGGGTACGTCATGTTCAGGAGAGTTTCTGACAACGTATGTCCAGTCCAACAGGAAAGGATGCATCATTGGAAATGAAATGGATCCAGTGGATCAAGTGTTGGTAGGGGAGCATTTAGCAGACAGTAATCATTGCATCATAAGGTTCAGGAAGGTGTTGGAAAATCTGGTTGGTCAGTCCTGAGTAAGAAGAATCAACTGGTGGAGTGCAAACTGCAAGACATAGCTGGGCAGGATTGACTGGAACGTCCTAAGGGTTGGTAGTGAATCTATAACTGAAGATCTATAACTGAGGCTACCCTCCAAGAGGACGTGGTTCAGGTATAGTCCACGTGTACTCCCTCGAAAGGACAAACCAATCCAGAGCTCCCTGGATGAGAAAGGAAAAGTAGTATAGTTATGGCAGGTGTCAGGTGGAGAATACAGTTACAAACCAAAAGGAATACCATTGTTTTAGAGGGGAGGTAGAAAAATACATTAGAGAAGCAAGGACAGACTATGAGAAAAGCCTGGCAGTGGACATCAAAAGAAATCCCAAAGTCTTCTGTAAGTATGTGACCAGAAGAAAGATCGTAAAAGGAACAATAAGTTAGATTAGAAACAAAGAAAGTGCTTTAAACCTGGAGGCAGATGCTGAGGTGAATACTTAACTCCTGTTTTCACCAAAGATGGAAATGTTACCCAGGCCGTGAATGACAGAGGAGGAAACTCAGTCATTAGAATTGTTCAAAATTGGTGGGGCATGAGTGTTGGATAGACTGTTGGTGCCTAAAGCTGATAAGGTACCAAGACTGGATGAGATACATCCAAGGCTCTGGAAGGAGGTGAAAGTGGAAATTGCAAGGCCACTGACCACAATCTTTCAGTCTCCCCTGTGCACAGCGTAGGTGCCAGAAGACTGAAAAATTGCAGCCTTGTTCAAGAAAGGTTGTTAGGATAATCTCAACAATTACAGACCCATTAATTTAATCTCCCTGATGGGAAAACTTCTAGAGATTATTCAGGATAGAACTAATAGTCATATGGAAAAAGATGGGTTGGTTATGAAGAGTCAGCATAGATTTCTGAAGGGACTGTGTTTAACTAACTGTTGATGTGGTATACGTGGACATCTAGAAAGCACTTGATACAGCGCCACACAAGATTTGAGAGGGAAGTATAAGTCATTGGTACAAAAGACACATTAGCAACATTGATACAACATTGGCTGTGAGGTAGGAAACAGAGGAATGGTCAATGGATATTTTTCAGGCTGGAGGAAGGTTTGTTGTGAGTTCCCCAGGGGTCAGGATGAAGATGCTTGTTTTTCTGAGATATATTAATGGTCCGGATCTTGGTGTTAAGGGGACAGTTTTTGAGTTTGCAGATGACACTAAATTTGGAAGAATCAGATATTTTGGAGCAGGTGGGACTTGAACCCAGACCTCTTGACTCAGAGGTAGGGACAATATCACTGCACCACAAGAGGCCTTTGGATGAATTATAAACTGAGAAAGACAGCTTAGAACTTCAAAAAGACATTGACCAGGTGGTAGATGGGAAATAGAGTTCATTGTGGAGAGGTGAGGAAAAACATTGAAAAACAATATAAAACGGGATACAGTTCTAAAGGGGATGTGGCAGGAGCAGAAGGACCTGGGTACATATGTGCAGAGATCATTGGAAGTGGCTGGACAGGTAGCGAGAGCAGTTAATAAAACAGTGTCCTCAGCTTTACAGGAGCAAGGACCAAGGATGTTGAACTTGTACAAGACACTTTGTTAGACCCTAGCTGGAGTATTGCGTACGTTTCTGGGCGCCATGTTACGGGAAAGATGTGAACATATCGAAGAGAGTGCAGAAGCAATTTACAGAAACTCTCTTCCAGGAATGAGGAATGACAGAATGGTGATGAGGATAGATTGGAAAAGTTAGGACTTGTCTCCTTTTGAGAGGAAAAGGCTGAAATAAGATTTGATGGAGGTTTTCGTGAGTGGGCTGGACAGAGTACATAGGGAGAAGTCGTTCCCTGTAAAAGGTACAAGAACAAGAGGGGATAGATTTAAAATGGTGTGCAAAAGGAACAACTATGGTGTAATAAAAATTCTTTTCACTTGGTGAGTGATTTGGATGTGGAATGCACTGCCTGGAAATGTAGAGGCAGGTTCAATTGAAGAGGGTATTGGATGGTTATTTGGATAGAATTAGTGCGTAAGTGTGTGGGGGGAAAAGGCAGGAGATTGGCACGAGGTAATGATGCTCATTTGAAGAATGGGTGCAGGCACCGTGGGTTGAATGGCCTCTTCTGCATTGTAATAATTCTGTGAACCTCTGACACACACTCATGATGCTGTTAGTGAGGGAGTTCCAGGATTTCAGCTGAACGACACTGAAGAAACAGTGATATATTTCCAAGTCAGGATGGTGTGTGGCTTGGAGGGGAACTTGCGGGGACTGGTATCTACTGCTGTTGACTTTCTCAATGGGAAAGATCACAGGTTTGGAAGGAACCTTGGTGATTGGCTGCAGCAAATGATGGAGGGAGTAAATGGAAACAAACGGATTAGGGAGTTGAATGTGTTGCTGTGGTGTAGGGGGTTTGATTCCTGGGCCACTGGGACTGTTACAGGAAAGAGGGAGCTGTTCCATTGTGACCAACTCCACTGAAACCAGGCTGGGGCTTGTCTCCTGTGTAACAGGCTGCCAATATTTTAAGGAGGAGGTTCACAGAGAGGGAATTTAGTAAATCTAAAGAGAAACATCACAGCCTCAGAGCAGTGTAGAGATTGGGTAAAGATAAGCAGAGAGCGAGTGAGAGAAAGGGTTAATGCTAATATTGCACCAATGAGGAGGGTCAAATAAAGGAAAAATGGTGAGAAGTTATTGCTGAAGGTGTTTTATCTGACTGCACCAAACATCCCTCTTATTGAGGAACTATTGGCACCAAATGGAGCGAAATGGGATGGATGTAATCCAGGTTATAGAGCTGTGACGACACAGGTTGGGAATTCCAGGAGACCTGATGTTTATTAAAGTGGGCCGATGGGACAGCGGGTAGCCCCGATAATAAACGACACAGCCGGGAGAGAGGAGCGATCCTGGCTTGGAAGAACAGGATATATCAGAAACAGTGAGTGTCAGAAATGCTGGTGAGAGCAGTTCCGAGGCCCCTGAGCAGTAACTATATTGTTAGACACAACATTAATCAGAAATAAAAGGAGCTTATAACAAGTCGATGTAATAGTCATGGGGGACTTTAATCTTCGTGTAGACTGTATAAAAGAAATCGACAAAATTAGTTTAGGACGATTAATTTATGGAATGTGTTCAAGTCAGTTTCTCAGAACAATGTACATTGATTGCCCCTGTCCTGGGAGTGTTTGATGGGGGACAGTGTAGAGGGAGCTTTACTCTTGTATCTAACCCCGTGCTGTCCCAGTCCTGGGAGTGTTTGATGGGGGACAGTGTAGAGGGAGCTTTACTCTTGTATCTAACCCTGTGCTGTCCCTGTCCTGGGAGCAAGGGTTTTATTTTTGGAACTTAGCAGAGAAGGCCATTCAGCCCCTCGAACCTGCTGCACCATTTAATATGATCATGGCTGATCTAACACTTCCTCCTTTTTTACCCACCCTATCCCTGTACACCGTTGGTAATTGGAAACCTATCAATCTGTACCTTAAACATCCTCAACAACAGAGCCTACAAGACCCAGTGGTTTTCTGAAGCTTGCTTTTCTCATTTGAGTCTCTGTTTTTTCATTCTGGCTCTGTTTCTGGTGCCCATTCTGTGACGTTCCCTGTGAATGGAATATAATGAGGGTGAGCACTAAGACTAGAGAAGGAACCCTAAAGGATTGGGAAATAATTACAGGATGGTGATGTGAGGTGAAATGATGGATTGATTTAATACCACCTTTGATCTTCCAATGTTCAGTGATATAAGTCTGTTCAGTCAGCAGCTATACTGGCCTCTTGTATCTGTCCACCTTCGCAATGCTGCCATCACCAGTCTGTGGATGAACTCCGGGTCAACCTCCCCCTCGGAGGGAGATGGCAAGAGCAGGATGGGTCTGACCACAGCGGCATTGTAGCCACCTCCTCTTAGCGCCTTCCACTCCACCAGCCCTCCCTCCAAAGCCTAGAGGTGAGGTGTCCGACTCTGATGTTTTCTCCATGTTTCTGTCACCAACAGTTAAAAAAGACGACCAAAACACCAGACTTTCCCACAAAGAGAGGTCTCAATCGAAGACCCAAAGCCCTGGAACAGAAGAGGTCAGGATTGGAGGCATATTTACAGGTAAAGCCCAGAGTGATGGAGACAGACAGCAGTACTGAGGGGGCGCTGCGCTGTTGAGGGTGGGGGTGGGAGTTAGTGCTGAGGGAGTTCAGTTTTGGGTGAGGATTTTACTGAGGCCTGTTGTGAGGTGTGAGTGATCCCATCTTCAGTATTTTGAAGAAGAACTCAGTTGTGAGCCTGTGTCCTGGAGCCAACATTTGTCCTTCAGTCAATAACTGATGTGACCATAATCATGTTCCTGGGATTGGGCCCTGGTCCCTGGTGGGCTGGTGTCTGAGGACTGGGCCTTGGGCCTTAGTTCCTACTGTGACTGGACCCTGGCCAGGTTGGAGTCTGGGGGGGCGGGCCCTGGCGGGGCTGGGATGAGCGAGGGTGAGCAGGCAGTGGCTTTCTGTGTATGCAGACTGATTTCTTTCTGTCTCTCTCTCCCTCTCTCTGAAACAGGGTCTTGTGTGTGAATGCGACAATTGGACCTTGTCCCAGGAAATCCTCGACTTCCTCAACATCAAACACATTCCGGTCGGAAAGCCGACTAATACAGTGAGGTCAGTGCCTGAAGGATTTATCAGCTCACTGCTGTTCCTGGGTGGGTTGCGGGGGCTGCGGAGTCACAGCTATTGAGTGTTTCTGTTGGGTGGGGTATTGCAGAATATGGGGATGTTGGGGCTAATGAAGTTAAAATCAAATCACCCAGAATTTATTAGAACAGCAAAACAGGCCAGAGGGGCTGAATGGACTCTTCCTGGTCCTTTAACAAGCATAGAAATTTGGAAGGGTTAGTTTAACAGTCAGAAACACTGTGACTGAAAATAACTCCTTAAGTAATTTGAGGTTTTGTTGAGATAACGAGGTGTAGAGCTGGATGAACACAGCAGGCTGAGCAGGAAAGCTGACGTTTCGGGCCTAGACCCTTTTTGTAAAGAACAGATCTACTCCAAAACCTTAGAGTTCTACACCTTGTTATCTCAGATTCTCCAGTATCTGCAGTTCCTACTATCTGTGTGGTTTTGTCGAGTTGGCATTGATGTGAATCAACTCTCTCCTGCCTCTGTCTGGACTTGGCTGCATGCTCTACCACCTAGTGGCTGTGGTCAGAATGGCAGCTCCTTGGCTCCCCACAACAAGGAGTGAATCAGTTCGCGAGCTGTCTGCCCAGTCTTCGCCCTCCCCCTCCCCGCCCTCTGTCTCGCACCCCCCCGTCTCGCCTCGCCCACCCCCTCCCCGAGAGGCGAGGACAGGGTAGATGGGGAGAAAATGTTCTGCCTCAGAGACGATCGAGATCAGGGAGGCACAGATTTAAAACGACTGGTAAAAGAAGCAAATGTG
Source organism: Rhincodon typus (assembly GCF_021869965.1). Classification (NCBI taxonomy): domain Eukaryota; kingdom Metazoa; phylum Chordata; class Chondrichthyes; order Orectolobiformes; family Rhincodontidae; genus Rhincodon; species Rhincodon typus. The sequence continues at coordinate 22,267,574 of NC_063367.1, read as the reverse complement.
GTGAGGGAAAGTTTTTTCATGCAGCACCTGGTTAGGGTCTGGAATGGGACCCAAAGCCTTAATTCTGTTTCTCTCCTGAGTTTTTCCAACGACTTCTGTTTTTGTTTCTGATTTCCAACATCTGCATTTCTTCTGTTTTTTTTTGTTAAAAAGATCTAGAATACATTTTGAGAAAGTCGGGGAGATTGTTTCACCTGAAGCATTCAGAAAGGAGACACAACCTTTCCTGAAAAGGGAGAATGTGTAGGATCGCAGAGAGAAGGCTGGAGACTGGCAGCAAGTGAGGTGCTTGTTTGAAAAGCTGGTGAGGGCAGCGATGGGCAGGTCCTGATTTGTAATAATTCAGCTGTTTGTTCTGAAGTAGAGAATTCCGGAAGGAATACCATCAGGGAATTGAGAGGAAAGGGTCTCTGCAGAAAGCAGCGATCAAGGTAATTTCGATATAGGCCAACAGGTAAAAATTGACAGAAATTCAGTTGTAGAGATAACAAGGTGTAGAGCTGGATGAACACAGCAGGCCAAGCAGCATCACGGGACCAGGAAGGCTGACATTTCGGGCCTAGACCCTTCTTCAGAACACCTTGTTAGCTCAGATTCTCCAGCATCTGCAGTTCCTACTATCTCAGAAATTCAGTTGTAGTTGGTTTGAGCTGATCTCATGTCCTTCCTTTTCTTTAGTGCCCTGGATCAACTTGACCTGCAGAACTACAGGTGAGTGCTGGGAACTTGTGCTTTTAATCAGCATCACATTAAATCTCCCTCTGATCCTTTAAAGTACAAGTAAAGGTTCCTCTACACTCTCCCCATCCAACACTCCCAGAACAGACAACATGAGGTTAGCTACAGAATAAACCTCCCTCTACAATTTTTTTCCATCAGACTCTCCCATGGCAGGGATGGTGGAAATGAGGACGAGGTGTTGATTTTTCATTTTTGCTCCTGTTCCAGGTTCTTTTGTCACCAGGTGGTCAGCTTCACAAAGGATGCCTTTTCTCAACCGAGCCCAGCAGGTAATGGGTGGAATGAAAGTTGGGGTTGTATTATTGTGATGTCTATATATTGGGGTGGGGTCAGCGCTGAGGGAGTGCCGCACTGTGGGTGGGGTCAGCGCTGAGGGAGTGCCGCACTGTGGGTGGGGTCAGCACTGAGGGAGTGCCGCACTGTGGGTGGGGTCAGCGCTGAGGGGGAACATAAAGTTGAGCAGTAGTTGGGAATTTGACCTCCCAAACCTCCCGTCCCTTTCAATGACGACATGACTGTTCTATCCCAGGCTTCAACTTCTCTTTCATGCCATCTCCTCATATTTCTCAAGTGCCTGATATTTCAACAATCTCTCTACACCCTCTTTAAATATTTTCAGTGATCTAGCCTCCATAATTCTTTGGGGTAGAGAATTCCAGACATTCACTACCCACTGAGGGACAAACTGCATTCACATCTCAGTTTGAAATGAGTGTCCATTACGCTGTAACTATGTCTCCGAGTTCAAGATTCCTCCATTTGTGGAAACCCCTCAACATCGACCCTGCCAAGCCTCAGAATCTTGTATGTTTTAGTAAGATCACCCCTTAATCTTTTAAAATCTAACTGATAAAGGCCTGATCTGTTTAGCTATTCTTGATAAGTCAATCCTCCATCCCAGGAGTTAATTGTTGGGGGCAAAACTATACACAGAACTCCAGATCTAGCCTCACCAATTCCCTGGACAGTTATAACAAGAATTCCTTAGTTTCAAACTCTAAGCCCTCAGCAATAAAGTTCAAAATTCCATTTGTCTTCTTAATTGTTCCCTGTACTTGTGTGTTAATGTTTTGTGTGACATGCACAAGGATACAAGGATACTCAGATCTCTCTGTGCTGTACTTTTGTACGGTTTCTCTCCATTTAAACAACAGGCTGCCTTTGATTCTTCCCACCAAAGTGCATGCCTTCAATCTTTCTCCCATTCAACTCCAAGTTTTTGCCTGCTCACTTAATCTATTTGTCCTCATCAAAAGTTGCCGTCCACCTATTTTGGTATCATCAACAAATTCAGATCCATTACACTCGGCTCCTCTTCCAGGTCATTAGTACACATCGTTAAATAATTGACACCCAAGGCCTGGTCCTTGTGGCACTCCAAAAGTTGTGTTTCCAACTAAATACTCCACGTCTACCGGTTCCCTTTTGTTAACTCTGTTTGTTATATCCTCTGTGAACTCCAGCGAATTTATCAAACCCGAATTCCCTTTCACAAAGCATTGTTAACTCTATTTGATTATGTTAAGCTTTTCGAAATAAAAGTCTTCTAAGGAATGGGCTTTAGCATTTTCCAATGACAGACTTTAGGCTAATTAGTCTATAGTTTCCTGCTTTTTGTCTCCCTTTCTTTTTGAACAGGCAGGTCACATAAGCAATTTTTTTATTCTGCTGGAATTGGTTTAAATTATCTGCAATTTCCCTGTTCCCTGTTATTTATAACCATTGTATCCTCTATGGGTCCCTTACTTACTCTGGCTACTTTCTTTCTACATTCCTGTACAAGCCCTTGTTATTTGTTTTTTATTTCTTGCTGTTGTGGTAACTTTTCTAACTTTGACCACTAGAGACTAAGTGCAGGTTTACAATTGTTTTAATCAAGCGATGCAGGGAGAGTATAGCTCTGATTAGACCAAATTAAGGCTCTAAAGAATACAGAAAAACTGAATACTTTAATACCATAAACATCTCATTATCCAAAATCCAATTGTGCAATATACAAACTGAAAAAACAGATTAATCTATGACCTAGAGTGGACAATGTCTAATGTCTCCTTCACCCAGTCGTGAACTTCTTTTTGACTTGCAGCTTCCTGCTAACACTAACTTCTAGAATGCTTCAGGTTCATTAATTTAAACTAGTTTAGCAGGGGAATGGGAACTGGAGCTACAGATCAGAGGATGGCATAGGTGGAGTACAGGCAGATACAGTATGCAGAGAATCTGAGAGGACAGATAAGCAGTTGATGGGGCTAAGTTGCAGTCAGTGTGATGGGTTGAAGTAAATTTATTTTAATGCAAGAAATGTCAGGAATAAGGGTGATGAACTTAGAGCATGGATCAGTACTTGGAGCTATGATGTTGTGGCCATTATGGAGACTTGGATAACACAGGGGCAGGAATGGTTGTTGGATGTTCCAGGGTTTAGATGTTTCAAAAGAAATAGGGAGGGAGGTAAAAGAGGTGGAAGAGTGGCATTGCTAATCAGGGATGGTATCTCAGCTGCAGAGAGGGAGGTCGTGGAGGAGGGTTTGTCTATTGAGTCGGAACGGGTGGAAGTCAGAAATAGGAAAGGAGCAGTCACTTTATTGGGAGTTCTGTATAGACCCCCCAACAGCAACGAGACACTGAGGAACAGATTGGGAGACAGATTTTGGAAAGGTGCATTTCTGTACTAGGGTTGTTGTCATGGGTGACTTCAACTTCCCTAATACAGACTGGAACCTCCTTAGTGCAAATAGTTTGGATGGAGCAGATTTTGTCAGGTGTGTCCAGGAAGGATTTCTGACTCAATATGTAGATAGGCTGACGAGAGGGGAGGCCATGTTGGATTTGGTGCTTGGCAACGAACCAGGCCAGGTGTCAGATCTCGGTGATAGTGATCACAACTCCCTGACCTTTACTATAGTCATGGAGAGGGATAGGAGCAGATGGTATGGGAAAGTATTTAATTGGGGGGAGGGGGAATTACAATGCTATTAGGCAGGAACTGCAGAGCATAAATTGGGAGCGATGTTATTCTACTCCGTTTGGAATTTATACTGTCCGGTCCATTATGGTGAGTAGTGTCATTTCCGGTTTTGATCTGTATGGGTTTGTATATGGGGTCCAATTCTATATGTTTGTTGATTGCATTATGGGTTGACAACCATGCCTCTAGGAATTCCCATGCGTGTCTATGTTTGGCTTAGACTACTATAGTTATGTTGTCCCTTGTGAGTGTTTGTCGTAGAGTGGCTGTGGGCTTGTGTGTTACCATGATTCCAGTGGTCTTAGGAGTCTTAGGGAAATGCACAATGGAAATGTGGAGGTTGTTTAGGGAGCCCTTGCTGTGAGTGCTAGATAGGTTTGTCCCACTGAGGCAAGGAAGGGGTGGTAAGGTGAAGGAATCTTGGATAACGAGACATGTGGAACACCTGGTCAAGAGGAAGAAGGAAGCTTACTTGAGGTTGAGGAAGCAAGAATCACACAGGGCTCTAGAGGTCTACAAGGTAACCAGGAAGGAACTGAAGAATGGACTTAGGAGAGCTAGAAGGGGGTATGAGAAAACCTTGGCAGGTAGGATCAAGGGAAACCTCAAGGCGTTCTATGCTTGTGTGAGGAACAAGAGGATGGCCAGAGTGAGGGTAGGGCCAATCAGGGATAGTGGAGGGAACTTGTGTGCGGAGTCAGAGGAAAAGTGTGAAGTGATTCATTTTGGAAGGTCGAATTTGAATGGAGAATACAGGGATAATGGCAGGATTCTCGGCTGTGTGGAGGAGCAGAGGGATCTTGGGGTCCACGTCCATAGATCTCTCAAAGTTGCTACTCAAGTTAATAGGGTTGTAAAGAAGACGTATGGTGTGTTGGCTTTCATTGGCAGGGGAATTGAGTTTAAGAGCTATGAGGTTATGCTGCAGCTCTACAAAACCCTCGTTAGACCACACTTGGAATATTGTGTTCAATTCTGGTTGCTTCATTATAGGAAAGATGTGGAAGCTTCAGGGAGGGTGCACAGGAGATTTACCAGGATGCTGCATGGACTGGAGGGCAGGTCTTATGACCAAAGGTTGAGGGACCTAGGGCTTTTTTCATTGGAGCAAAGAAGGATGAGAGGTGACTTGATGGAGGTGTACAAAATGATGAGAGGCATAGATAGAGTGGATAGTCAGAGACTTGTTCCCAGGGCGGAAATGACTATTACGAGAGGGCATAATTTTGAGGTAATTGGAGGAAGGTATAGGGGAGATGTCAGAGGTAGGTTCTTTACGCAGAGAGTGGTGGGCGTGTGGAATGTGCTGCCGGCAGTGGTCGTGGAGTCAGATAGTTTAGAGACTTTTAAGCGACTCTTGGATAGGACATGGATGATCGTATAATGTAGGGTATGTAGGGTATGCAGGGTGGATTGATCTTGGGATAATAGGTTGGCACAACATCGTGGGCCGAAGGGCCTGTACTGTTCTATGTTCTATGAAGCCTGTTTTCTACTTTTACTGTGAAAATCTCTATTTAGGTGGATTGCCCATGCTAAATTGCCCATATTGTCCAGGGATGTGTAGGTTAGATTGGTTAGCCATAGGAAATGCGGGATTACAGGGATATAGGGTAAGGGGGTGAACCTGGGTGGGATGTCCTTCAGTGTGTCGGTATGGACTCAATGGGCCGAATGGCCTGTTTCCACACTGTAGGGATTCTGTTCTATTCAATTCTTCAGCTTTACGGTTTAAAGATCACTCTAACACTTGCCAGTTGATTTTCATACTGAATTTTCTACTGCTTTATCAGCCTTTTGATCATCCACAGTGAGATCCTAAAAAAAAATTCCCAATCCTCTGGTCCACCACTAGTTTTTGCTGCTTTGAATACGTTAGTTTTTATTGGAGATTCTCCCTAATTTTCAAGGTGTTTGCAAAGATCTGTAGCTTGGTTTGTGGGTGGGGGGTTGTTGACTTGCTCACCGAGCTGGCTTGTTCTCGTTCAGACGTTTCATCACCATGCTAGGTAACATCATCAGTGGAGCCTAACGTGAAGCGATGTTATTCTACTCCGTTTGGAATTTATACTGTCCGGTCCATTATGGTGAGTAGTGTCATTTCCAGTTTTGATCTGTATGGGTTTATATATGGGGTCCAATTCTATGTGTTTGTTGATTGCATTATGGGTTGACAACCATGCCTCTAGGAATTCCCATGCGTGTCTATGTTTGGCTTAGACTACTATAGTTATGTTGTCCCAGTTAAACTGATGGCCTTCATTGTTCGACTGTACTGATATTAAGGAAAGTTCATCGTGTCGTTTTGCTGCTAGCTGATGTTCGTGTATTCTGATGGCTAGTTTCCTTCCTGTCTGTTCGATGTAATGTTTGTGGCAGTCATTGCATGGGATTTTGTAAACCACATTCGTTCTGCATGTTGTGGGAAGTTGCAGGGATATCCATTCATAGCAAAGATTTTGTATAGGTGCTCTTCCTCTTTCCTGCGCAGTTCTGGAGTGTTGCAGTGAGTCGTGGCCCATTTTAAGTAGTGTCCTAATGCAGCTTTGTTTGTGGACATTTGGGTGGTTGCTGTGGAAGTTGAGGATTTGATCAATGTGGGTTGCTTTTCTGTATACTGAGGTTTGAAACTCCCTGGTAGTCATACGCTCAACTCTGATGTCCAGAAACGAAAGCTGATTGTTGTTTTCTTCTTCACTCATGAATCTGATCTTCACTATGAACAGATAACCCTTCCACTTCATCCACAGGTGCCTACTAAGTAGACAACACCAAGAGGCCACACTGCCCTATATCAAAAACATATCAAAACTTATAATGAGACTCCTAAGACCACTGGAATCATGGTAACACACAAGCCCACAGCCACTCTACGACAAACACTCACAAGGATTAAAGACCCCATTCCCACAACATGAAGAACCAATGTGGTTTACAAAATCCCATGCAATGACTGTCACAAACATTACATTGGACAGACAGGAAGGAAACTAGCCATCAGAATACACGAACATCAACTAGCAGCAAAACAACACGATGAACTTTCCTTAATATCAGTACAGTCGAACAATGAAGGCCATCAGTTTAACTGGGACAACATAACTATAGTAGTCTAAGCCAAACATAGACACGCATGGGAATTCCTAGAGGCATTGTTCTTAACCCATAATGCAATCAACAAACACACAGAATTGGACCCCATATACAAACCCATACAGATCAAAACCGGAAATGACACTACTCACCATTACAGACTGGACAGTATAAATTCCAAACGGAGTAGAATAGCATCACTTCATCGGATGATGTTATCTAGCATGGTGATGAAACGTCTGAATGAGAACAAGCCAGCTCAGTGAGCAAGTCAACAACCTCACTCTTCCTTAATTACCTTTAACTATGGCTTGCTCAACCTTCTCACTGAGTTCTCCTTTCTGACTTGAGTAAATTTCTTTTGAATTTTATGGAATATCTACTGTTGCTGCTGCTGCTCCTACACTGACCCTCCCATTAGTCTGTTTCCCAGCCACTTTCAACAGATCTATCTTCATCCCTCTGTAAATGCCTTGCTTTACAACAAGGTCACTAGTTTGAGACAGAAGTTGCTCCTGTACAGTCAGAGTAATATGGAATAGAAACAGGCCCTTTGGCCCAAACTGGCCCATTGCTGACCATGGTGTCCACTCAGCTAGTTCCAATTACCCGCATTTAGTCCATTTCCCTCTAAACTCCTCCCATCCATGTACCTATCCAAATGGTTTTTTTAAATGTTGCTATTGCACCTGCCTCAACCACTTTCTCTGGCAGCCCATTCCATATACACACCACTCTGTGTGCAAAGAAAGTACCCCTCCGGCCCTCCTTAAATCGGCCCTCCGGCCCTCCTTAAACCTATGCCCTTAAGTTTTCAATTCCCTGACCCTGGGAAAAAGACTATATGCATTCATCCAATCTATGCCTCTCAAGATTTTATACACCTCAATAAGGTCACCCTTCATTCTCCTACATTCCAAGGAATAAAGTCCTATCTTGGCCAACCTCTCCTTATAACTCAGGCCTACTAATCCGGGCAACATCCTGGTAAATCTTCTTTGCACACTTTTCCAGTTTAACTATATCTTTCCTATTACAGGGCGACCAAAACTCGACACAATACTCCAACTGCAGCCTCGCCAACTACTTATTCAACAGTAACATAACATCCCCAGCTCCTGGACCGATGAGGGCCAGCATGTTAAAAGCCTTCTTTACCACCCTGTCTGCCTGTGATGCCGCTTTCATTGAACTAAGTACTTGTATTCCTAGGTCCCTCTGTTCCACAACACTCCTCAGGACCTTACTATTTACTGTATAAGTCCAAGCTTGGTTTGACTTTCCAAAGTGCAACACCTCACACTTATCTGTATTGAATTGCATTTGCCAATCCTCCGCCTACTTCCCCACCTGATCAAGATCCCTGTGTAATTTTTGATAACCTTCCTCGCTATTGATGATACCTCCTAATTTTGTATCATCCGCAAACTTACTAATCATGCCTTGTACATTCACATCCAGATCATTTATGTAAATAACAAAGGTCCCAGCACTGACCCCTGTGGCACACCACCAGTCACAGGCCTCCAGACCAAGAAACAACCTTCAACTGTCACCCTCTGCTTCCTATCAGAGCCAATTTTGAATCCAATTAGCTAGCTCTCCCTGGATCCCATGCAACCCAACCTTCATGCCATGCAGGACCTTGTCAAAGGCCTTATGAAAGTCCATAAAGACGACATCCACTGCTCTACCCTCATCTATCCTCTTGGTTACCCCTTTGAAAAACTCTAAAAGATTTGTCAGACATGACTTCCTGTGCACAAATCCATGCTGAGTATCCCTAATCAGATCTTGACTATCCAAATGTTGGTTGATCCTGTCCCTCAGTATCCTCTCCAATAACTTGCCTACCACTGATGTCAGGCTCACTGGCCTGTAGTTCCCTGCCTTGTCTTTGCTACCTTTCTTAAACAATGGAACAACATTAGCCACCCTCTAGTCTTCCAGAATTTCACCGGTGTCTAAAAATGAAGCAAAAATCTCTGCAAGGGCCTCTGCAATTCCTTCCCTAGCCTCCCACAATGTCCAAGGACTTGATCAGGCCCAGGGGATTTATCCACCTTTAATGCGATCTAAGGCTGCAAACACCTCCTCTCTGCCAATATGTAAGCAGTCCAAAATATCCCCTCTTGTTTCCCTTATTTCCTTAGCATCCATGATTCTGTTCCTCAAACTGAATTTGAAATTCTATTGCATTGTGCTCACTAGCCCCTACAGGATTCTTAACTATGAGATCTCTTTTAATCTACCTCATTACACATCACTAGATCTAAAGTAGCCTCTTGCCAGGGAGGTTATGCAACATTCTGCTCTAAGAAACAATCCTCAATACACCTTACAATTCTTTTCTTCCATGTTATTCTTGCCCGATTGGTTTGTCAGGTCAATGCAGATTAAAATCACCCAGGATAATTTGAGTGCCCTTCTTACATACCTCCATTATTTCCTGATTCATGTTTTGTCTCTTGTTTCTTGTTGATTTTTAAACTTCCTTTTAATTGAACTCTCCCATCACCATTTAATTTAAAGCCATTCCTACAACCCATGGGACATGATTCACCAGGACACTGGTTTCAGTGAGGTTCAGATGAAACTCTTCCTCTTTGCCCAGTACAAGTGCCAGTACCATGTGATACAGAACCTGGTTCTCCCACACCAATTTGCATGTGGCTCAGGTAGTAATCCTGAGATTCACTTTTGTGGTTCTGCTTTTTAACGTAGCCCTGAGCTAGACTCAATCCCTCTCTTTTCCTAGTCCTAACTATGTTATTAGTATCAACATAGACCATGACATTTGGATCCGTCCCCTCTTATTCCAAGTTTCTTATCTTGGGAGAGATATCCTGAACCTTGGTACTCGGTGGGCAATGCAGCCTTCTGTTTTGGGGCCACTGCTGTTTGTCATTTTTATAAATGACCTGGATGAGGGCGTAGAAGGATGGGTTAGTAAATTTGCGGATGATACCAAAGTCGGTGGAGTTGTGGATAGTGCGGAAGGATGTTGCAGGTTACAGAGGGACATAGATAAGCTGCAGAGCTGGGCTGAGAGGTGGCAAATGGAATTTAATGCGGAAAAGTGTGAGGTGATTCACTTTGGAAGGAGTAACAGGAATACAGTGTACTGGGCTAATGGTAAGATTCTTGGTAGTGTGGATGAGCAGAGCGATCTCGGTGTCCATGTGCATAGATCACTGAAAGTTGCCACCCAAGTTGATAGCGTTGTTAAGAAGGCATTTGATATGTTAGGTTTTATTGGTAGAGAGATTGAGTTTCGGAGCCATGAGGTCATGTTGCAGCTGTACAAAACTCTGGTGCGGCCGCACTTGGAGTACTACGTACAGTTCTGGTCACCGCATTATAGGAAGGATGTGGAAGCATTGGAAAGGGTGCAGAGGAGATTTACCAGGATGTTGCCTGGTATGGAGGGAAGGTTTTATGAGGAAAGGCTGAGGGACTTGAGGCTGTTTTCGTTAGAGAGAAGAAGGTTAAGAGGTGACTTAATAGAGACATACAAGATGATCAGAGGATTAGATAGGGTGGACAGTGGGAGCCTTTTTCCTCTGATGGTGATGGCTAGCACGAGGGGATATAGCTTTAAATTGACGGGTGATAGATATAGGACAGATGTCAGAGGTAGGTTCTTTACTCAGAGAGTAGTAAGGGCGTGGAATGCCCTGCCTGCAAAAGTAGTAGACTCGCCAACTTTAAGGGCATTTAAATGGTCATTGGATAAAGATATGGATGATAATGGAATAGTTTAGGTTAAATGGGCTTCAGATTGGTTTCACAGGTCGGCGCAACATCGAGGGCCGAAGGGCCTGTACTGCGCTGTAATGTTCAATGTTCTATGGTCTGTCCTTACAGTAGAGAACCATACAGTCTCCTGTTATTACTGTATCTTTTTTTCCTTCCCCCATCTTGGTGGTGTTCTGGACTGTGGCGCTTTGGTCTTTTTGCTTGTCCTTCCAGGAGCAAGAACCTTGTACATAATGGGCATGGGCATGGGCAGAGGCTTCTCCAAAGCTATATTCGGAAGCCTGTACCTGCCTCATAAGAACCAGCAGCAGGAGTAGGCCATCTGGCCTGTTGAGCCTGCTCTGCCATTCAGTAAGATTGTGGCTGATCTTTTTGTGGACTCAGCTCCCCTTACCAGCCTGCTGACCATAACCCTTAATTCCGTTACTGTACAAAAATCTGCCTATCTTTGCCTTAAAAACATTCAATGAGGAAGCCTCAACTGCTTCACTGGGCAGGGAATTCCACAGATTCACAACCCTTTGGGTGAAGAAGTTCCTCCTCAACTCAGTCCTAAATCTGTTTCCCCTTATTTTGAGGCAATGCCTCCTAGTTCTAGTTTCACCTGCCACTGGAAACAACCTCCCTGCTTCTATCTTCTCTATTCCTTTCAAAATTTTATGTTTCTGTAAGATCCCAACCTCCCCCCTCATTCTTCTAAATTCCAATAGTATAGTCCCAGTCTACTCAATCTCTCCTCATAAGCCAGTCCTCTCAACTCCAGAATCAACCTAGTGAACCTCCTCTGAACCCCCTCCAGTGCCAGTACATCCTTTCTCAAGTAAGGAGAGACCAAAACTGTACACAGTACTCTAGGTGTGGCTTTATCAGCGCCCTATACAGCTGCAGCATAACCTCCCTGCTTTTAAACTCCATCCCCCTAGCAATGAATGACAATATTCCATTGACCTTCTTAATTAACTTGCTGTACCTGCAAACCAACCTTCTGTGATTCACGCACAAGGACACCTAGATTTCTCTGCACAGCAGCAGGCTGCAATTTTTCACCATTCAAATAATAGTCCGTTTTGCTGTTATTCTGACCAAAATGGCTGACTTCACATTTACCAACATTGTATTCTAGCTGCCAGACCCCTGCCCACTCACGTAATCTATCAATATCCGTCTGCAGATTTTGACCTCTGCACACTTTGCTTTACCACTCATTTTAGTGTCATCTGTGAACTTTGACAACTCTAAATCATCTACGTAAATTGTAAACAATTGCAGTCCCAACACTGATCCCTGAGGCACACTACTAATCACTGATCTTCAACCAGAAAAACCACTCTTTGCTTTCTATAAGTTAACCAATCTTCTATCCATTCTAATACATTATCCGTAATGCTGTACACCTTTATCTTATGCAGCAGCCTTTTGTGCGGCACCTTGTCGAGTGCCTTCTGGAAATCCAGATACACCACATCCACTGGCTCCCCGTTGTCCACCATGCTCATAATTTTCTTAAAGAATTCTAGTAAACAGTTAAATATGACCTGCCTTTCGCGAAACCATTCTGCATCTGCCTGTTGGGACAATTTCTATCCAGATGTTTTGCTATTTCTTACTTGATGATAGATTCAAGCATTTTCCCTTACAGAAGTTCAGCTAACAGGCCCATAGTTACCTGCCTTTTGTCTACTTATTTTTTTCAACAGTGGTGTCACATTTGCTGTTTTCCAATCTAACGGAACCACCCCAGAGTCCAATGAATTTTGGTAAATTACCACGAGCACAATTGTTATTTCACCCAACGTCTCTTTTAGTATCCTGGGCTGCGTTCCATCAGGGCCAGGAGAGTTGTCTACCTTTAGCTCCATTAGCCTGCCCAACACTACCTCTCAGTGATAATGATCGCTTCTAGGTCCTCACCTGCTGTGCCCTCCTTGTCATTAATTATTAGCATGTTATTTGTGTCTTCCATTGTAAAGACCAACACAAAATGCCTATTCAATGCCTTGGCCGTTTTATCTTTGTAGAAACATTTGCTGTCTATACATTCTGAGCTAGTTTACTCTCAGAATCCATCTTATTACATAGCCATTTGAAAGGGACATGGAGGAAGTCCCCACTTGTTTTCCTGTTACACTTTCATCCTGAGGGGCAAGGAGCTGCTGCTCTTGTCCTTCTCATGCTGGCCTGCTGTCCTCTCTCTCTCTCACAATGTAGCTGTCTGAATTCTGAAATTAGGAATGGATGTGATACTAGTGATGGTTTCTCCTTGCTTTTCCAGGTCTTCTCCCGAATGTGATTGTGATGGGTGTTCTTCAAGGGTTGTACCTCACTGATCCTGACTCTGAAATCCTCAATGGAGTGGGCTCTCCAGGAATGATGAAACTGCATATTGCTGGACCTGAAAGTATTGTCTGATGGTTTTCTACAATTGTTGTGAAATTAATTGTGTGTGAGAAACTTTCCCTTTTGGAGAATGCTATTAAATTCATCACTTTCTTTCTGTAACATTGAGGGTTAATTGTCCCACAATTTCTGGAGTTTGGTGACTGGTTAATAATGCGATGGGTTGTGCACCTCGTATCAATTTTGAAATGAGCTGATTTTCATCTGACTTCCTGCAGGGGGCACATGAACTTGGTTGACCAATCCACTCGGGTATCCTCCACGTATGAAAATATGGTTTCTGCTTCGAGACACGTTTGTAACCTTGTATTGTCCTAGACTTGTGAATGTTTGCTGGGAACAGTTTATTTTCAAGTTAAAAGCACCCTTGAAACAGTGCAGGGGGAAGCTCTTTATCAAATAGAAGTTTGTAAAAGTGAGTCTTGCTTGACTCACTTATTGTATATTTAATCCTGCACTGTCCCTGTCGTGGCTGTTTTTCCCCAGTGAAGAGGTAGCTTTTACTCCAAGCCATTCCCTGTAGTTTTTTTTTTCCTTTAACTGTTAGTACACACAACTGAGGAACCTTCAAACTGTTAAAAATCATGTATTTTTTCAGATGATGTTACTACACTTTCCTCACCCTTGTTTCCCAGGTTCTGCTGCAGAACAATACCACTCACCTACTGGAATGAGGTTCCTATTGCAAGGAATGGACTTTCTCCAGTTGCTTATTTACTGTGTTCCCATACAGGAACACAGGTCCAGCACGCACACAGCACAATCAGTTATCAGAAACTGAACCTGGCTTCATCTTTTACAGAATGCAGTCACAAGTGGTGTGCTCACTTTATATATAGGACACTACATAACAAAACATTAGAAAACCAATGATGTTTATTAATGCTGTGTACTTTTTACAAAGCCAATAAGAACCAGGGAGTCTGGAATGTTTGGATATCTCCACAGCCTGGAAGTCCAGGAACAGGATACTGGTAAACCGGATTCTCCTAGCTGGGTCACTGGAGCTGAAAGCACTCTGGGCAGGAAGCCAAGTGTCTGTAGCTCCCAGACAGGGGGAGGGAGATAGCTCACTCTTTGGCAATGGCATAGGGTTTCTCCACCTCAATTTTGCCACAATCTGCAATGATTACATCTTTTAGGGGTTTGTCTCTGACATCCGTCTTTGAATTCTCAACTTCTCTTACAACATCCTGTTTTTAAAAAAAAAAGAAAAAAATTATAATCCTCAAGCTCCAAGAATCTTTTCACCTGACAGTTCAAGCCTCATCCCTATATGTGGTGTGTCTAGTTCAAAGCTTCTAGACTCAAGTATTCCACCCGTTCAAGGGACTACACAAAAACAATACGAGGAGGGGCCAGTGTTGGATGGGGGTGGACAAGGTCAGAAGTCACAGGACACCAGGTGACATCACTGGACTATACTTTGGTGTTGTGTGACTTCTGACAAATAAAGTAGCTTGAATTACTCACACGAAGGAACTGGGAGTAAAAGTGTCTTTGGAA
>NC_063367.1:22242186-22252610 GCF_021869965.1 Rhincodon typus | reverse complement strand
CTGAGGGAGTGGGCACTGTCGGAGGGTCAGTGCTGAGGGAGTGGGCACTGTCGGAGGGTCAATGCTGAGGGAGTGGGCACTGTCAGAGGGTTCGTACTGATGGAGTGGGCACTGTCGGAGGGTCAGTGCTGAGGGAATTGATTCAGAGATGCAGCAAGCTGTCAGTCCTATCATACAGTAAGGATCGAGAGAGCAGATAATAAGAAGGAATATTGGAAGGAGTGCTGACTATAGATAGATATCCAGTTGAACAGGAAGATTGATTGCTAATGTTTCCGCCTGCATTGCAGCTATTTATAGATTGAGAATGAGGGGAGGTTCGCAGCAGGAGGACATTATATATGCATTACATATTTTGATTTGGACATCCCTGAAGATTTTTCAGAAATTAACATGTAATTGTCAGCACTGTCTCTCCTCCTGGGATCTCTGCACTACTGTAAATATTATCTCAGATTTTTCATTAATTATAAAGAGGCTGGAATCCTGTCTTCCTATGCAGTTACTGTATGGAGCAGTGCAGACAGTACAGCAGCAATGCAGGGCCTTTGATGAGGACTGTCAGTGAGCAATGTAAGGAAAACAGTGCATCGATTTGAACACCACAGCTGTCTGCTCAGAGATACACAACATTCAAGCTGCTCAGCTTTCTTCCCTAAAATGCAGCTTCAGTGTGTAACACTCTGGAGTCAGAAGATTGTGGGTTCAAGCCTCAAACCCAAGACTTCAGCCCATTCACATTCTCAGGTCAGTACCCAAGGAATGCTGCACTGTTGGAGGGTCAGTGCTGAGGGAGCGCCGCACTGTCGGAGGGTCAGTGCAGAGGGAGTGCTGCATGTTGGAAGGTGAGTACCGAGGGAGTACCACACTGTCAGAAGTGAAACCTTGGAATGAGATATTAAAGAAAGGTCCTGTGTGCCTTATCAAGCCAGGAAAAAGGCCAGGATTTTGAGTGATGCAGGGCTATTCTCACCAGTGTCCAAGGGCCAGTATGTGTCCCTCAGCCAATATCACCAGAAGGTTATCTGTTGTTGCAAAGTTGGGTAGACTACTTGTGGATTGGGAGGCAGAAAGTTAGAATTTGGTGTTTGTAAAATACAAGGGGTGGGGGGGAAAGCATCACATGGACACTTTAAAAGACCGTGTGCTTTTTCTATGAGAATTAAAACGAATGTCTGTGAGCAACAGCTTGAAAGTTTGCAAGTAAACAGAGAGCACCCGAATTGAAACATTTGTATTGAAAGGCCATACAGTTAGCAGGCCAAGCAGCAATTTTTACCAAGACAACAGGCTTTTGAATTTAGCCAATCAATTTGAACCAAGTACTTAGATACCAAAAACCTAGTAAATTTAACTCTGCTGGTTTTGACGACACAGGACCAAGGGTATAAAAGAAGGGGGCAGTTGGACAAAGCCCCAGAGCTAGATGCCATCTGCCAGAGCTAACGGCCCTCAGCTCTCAAGAGAGAATCACTGGCTCTCACAGCCTTGCCTATGTCTTACAGAAAGCACCATCTAAATAACAATGGTACCAACTGCACAACTAATTAACATTCCTGACAGAAGAATTGACAGAGAAGGCACAGAACATTCCAGAAGACACATGACCTGGCTGTAATTTTGAGAGACTCAATTCTTTTTTTATATAAGTGGGACTTGTAATTATTGGAACAGCATACCATTAGAATCTTGGCTTATTTGGGAATAGTTAGCATTTAGAAGGGATTTATTTGGTTTGTTAATAGTTTGGTTAATTTGTTCACTGTTAGAGTTAGATAAATAAATTGTTACTTGTTGATTTTTAAGTGAGTGTCAGGGATTTATTTTATTTAGCCACTAGAAGTTGCTGAAAGGCAGGTCATACCACTTTTCACACTTGTTTCTAACAGATTATGGAGTGAGGTGTTCCTCTTTGGGTATTTTGGTTTTAGTTCTCAGGGGTGTTATCAACCTCTGCTTTATAACTCTGGTTCGCACTTCTGTTTGTGAGAGTTTTACAAGTCATTAACTCAGTTATTCAGAAACTACAAGCCCCAGATCCTAATCACAATCTTTCCTTTTGTCTGTTGTGTGAGTGTTTCATTTATTTCATTTCAGCATTCCAAAAAAAAGGGAAATTTGTTTGATTCAAGATATTACAATGGGGACCCAATAACAAGGAGCCTAAGAAAATCCAGAATGCCAACAATCTCCAGAGTTTTATGATAGAGTGATCTTCTCAAGATATCCCTCATTCTCAGCCTCCCATTTTCTGTTTCATTTGTGGGCAGTTAGCTCCTGTTTGATTCAATGTGCTGCCCTTAGGAATTTTATCCAGTCTCCACTACCCTCTGACTAATAACATCCTCTCAGTCTTACAGGACAGGTGTGTGATTATCCTAGCTGATGGTAATATGGATATCTCAGATCTCGAAATGGAACCTGCTTGATTTCTTTCATTTCTTTCCCGTGGTGATCAGTCTCTGATATTCACAAGAGGCCTCATTAAACAGAAGAAGTTTATCAGACAGAATGAAACCAAACACAAACAAGAACCATTTGTAACAGTCTGATTTGAAATATCATGCAAAAAGATTAAGCCCATTTACCCTCAACACCCTTACAGATACTTAGTGAATGTTCCCCCCGCTTTCTCATTTTAAATCTCCCAGTTGAATTAGCACAACTGAAATAGGTTACTTTTCAGCAGAGATCTGTACTTACTCGATGCTATTTTCTCCTGTTAATATCTCTCCCCAAGACCCTTAAACTGCTAACACAGCTCACGTATTGTTTATCACGGGTTCCTGAACCTCATGCATTCCACAGCCATCTGCTTCTGGAAATTTCCTCAAAGCAACTCAGGAAGTATTGCCAAGCATTGATTGTTTTAGACATTGGTACAGTTGCTGTTATAGAGATCCTTTCTCTCTCAATGGACATTCACACTGCTTCTCAGCAATTTTCTGCTTTACTGGATTTGGTCCCTAGACAATACCACCTTATTTCCTCTTCCAACCCCTTTCTCATGAACCAAACTATTGACCATAAGGGTTTTAAAGGCCTTATCTAAACATGTTTAAACAGGTCAATACTCCAGACACCCCAGCACCATTTACAGAGCAAGACTAAAACAAAACCACATTTACTCCAGTCTTACTACGCACATTAAAGAAATACAAATCACACATAAAGTTAAACATCATTAAACATCCAGGCTGTCTAACAATAACACTATCGTATGAGCTTCCATCATAAACAAAGAAGCACTTGAAATTGCAAAAGCAAACGAACTCTAAAGAGTGATATCCAGGAAAGTCAATTGCAATATTTGGTGCTTTTAATCAGAGCTGCAAAGCTACAGAGATCTCTTTGAGAGGGGAATGGGAGGTGGGGGAAGTGGGGGGGCGGGTGGGGTGCAGAGGGGATTGTGAGGGGTTGGGGGGAGGGATTGTGAGGGGTGGTGGGAGAGGCTGACCTGGACACAGAGGACGACAATGTCACAGTATAGTTAGGGTCGGGTTCCAGTGGATTACAAGGATCAGGTGAGATGATGAGTATGGATCCTGACAGCAGATCAGGCAGGAAGAGCTATAAACAGCAGCAGAAACTTCACTTCTCCATTTTCTTTGTTTCCTTGAGGATTTCCAGCTTTCTGTACAGAACTGATGTAGCGATTCAAGGCAGCACTTCATGAGTCGGAGATAGTAGGAACTGCAGATGCTGGAGAATCCGAGACAACAAGGTGCATCTTTTCTGATGAAGGGTCTAGGCCCGAAACGTCAGCCTCTCTGCTCCTATGATACTTCATGAGTCGTTTGCTTTCAGAATGAAATCACCAAAATATTTTCGATCTCACAATTTGATTACTCTGCAGCTGTCAATTCCTGGAACGTTTGAGTTCTGACATGGGATCAGCACAGAGAATCAAAGAGACTGCAAAAACTAAAACACCTGTTACAAGAAGATCGGCAGTGAATCATCATATACCTCTCCTAGGAGTGTTTGATGGGGGACAGTGTAGAGGGAGCTTTACTCTGTATCTAACCCCATGCTGTCCCTGTCCTGGGAGTGTTTGATGGGGGACAGTGTAGAGGGAGCTTTACTCTGTATCTAACACCGTGCTGACCCTGTCCTGGGAGTGTTTGATGGGGGACAGTGTAGAGGGAGTTTTACTCTGTTTCTAACCCCATGCTGTCCCTGTCCTGGCAATGTTTGATGAGCGACAGTGTAGAGGGAGCTTTACTCTGTATCTAACCCCGTGCTGTCCCTGTCCTGGGAGTGTGTGAAGAGGACAGTCCTGGTATTGGGGATCCCATTGGTGTTCCGGTTGATTTGTTTGATTATACGGTTGTTGAAGGTGAAATGGGTTGTGAGGCTGATCAGGACTGATTGCAGAAGCAGTAATGCAAAGGTTAGAACAGACAGTGCTCCCCACTGTACAACCCAAACTCTGCGTCCGCTACGTAGAATACACCTTCGTGATTATCAAATGCACAAGACTATAAGAAACCCACCGACACATAAACAACATTCTGATCGGAATAAAATTTACAAAAGATGAAGAGAACAATAAACGATTACCCATCCTAAACATAACGATAGAACACAAGAACAACGGGGAACTGCAGACTAGTGTATACAAAAAGATCACACATATAGACCAGATACTTAATTAGTTCAGCAACCACCCCGACACCCATAAACGGACGTTATTCAAATGGGCCACGGCACACTTCAGCAGGCCAGAATTGCACAAAGCAGAACAGGAGCACTTATACAGAGTTTTTAAAGGGAATGGATACCCAAAAAGCATAATCCGCCATTACCTCCACGGCAGACCACAACAAGGCCAGACACACTAGTCACTCTGCCGCACATCAGAGACATATCAGATATGACCACAAGACTACTTAGACCCCTAGGTATCAGGGTATCCCACAAACTAACAACCACCCCGTGACAGCTACTGACGAACATAAAAGGTCCCATACCCACAACCAATAAAACAAACATAATACACAAAATACCATGCATGGACTGTGAGAAACATTACATAGGCCAAACGGGAAGAAAACTGACAATAAGGATGCACAAACACCAACTAGCCACCAAGAGACACGGCCAATTCTCACTGATCTCAATACACACGGAAAAAAGAAGAACACGAATTCGACTGGGATAACACATCCACAATAGCACGAGCCAAACAGAGACACACCAGGGAGTTCCTGGAGGCCTGGCATTCCAACCGGAACTCCATCAACAAACACATTGAACTGGACTCTATATACAAACCACTGAGAAACAGAACCAGAACTAATACCAACCACCCCAACAAACTGAGGCATATAAATAACAAGTGGGACAGACACCGACGTTTCACCGGAATCACACTGACGATGTTACCTAGCAGGGAGATGAAACGTCTGCAATCAAACACACCGGCTCAGCAAGCAAGTCTGCAACCTCATTTGGAAAATGTGTTTAGAATGGAGTAATTGGGAAGTTTGAAGGAAGCAGTATCTAGAATTGAATGTGTGAAGAATGACAGATACAGATAGAGGTGATAAAAAGACTTCTGGTCTGATAGTTTGACTCGTCTCTTTGCCTCAATTTTCACTGTTAATGAGACAGGAGAGTTTTTATGAATGTTAAGGACAAATAACATGGGGAGGGCAGTTGAAAACTGCTCAAAATTTCTTTTCAGGCTTCTCGATTTTAATCTTCTCCTGCACATGACCACATTTCTGGAAATGCATCAGGGGGATTGCATTGCATTCGCACAGTGAGGCTATACCAGAGGCTGGGTCTCCACCCCCCTCCCTACCTTCCCTCTATAATGACCCTTGTCTCCTCTGCTCACCTCCTTCCCTCCTCTGCTATCCTACCCTGAACTTGCTCAGAGATGCTCAATGTTGAGTGTCCACCAGCGAACATCACTCTGATCAACATCCATCTTATGAGAGGCTAGAGATTGGGTGTCAAGATGCCAATCAACATTGGTAGGCCTCAAAGCTGAACCTGGACAGGTTTGTCTGTGGGGGAAGGACGGGTGGGGGGAGGATTCTTAGGAGATTCTCCGCAGGAGAATCCAAAACAGCTTCCTCTCCCACTCACACCCCCAAGTGACATGGGAACACTCAATCCTTCATCATTTCATTGTACAGTCACAGGACATGGGTGTCACTGACAGAGCCAGAATTTACTCATCATCTCTAACTGCCCTTTGAGAAGATGCTGGAGAACAAACACTTGTGGTTCACTAGGCCATTTCAGAGGGTGATGAAGAGTTAACTACATTGCTATCTGTCTGGAGTCATGTGTAGGCCAGACCTGGTACCAACAGCAGATTTCCTTCCCGATGGGAGATTAATGACCCAGATGGGTTTTTACAACGATCGATGATATCTCTATGGTCACCCTGACTGAGATTAGCTTCTTACTGTGCATTAGGCTAATTCTGGTCTTTGCCAGTAAAAGCTCGTAACCTGAGAATATGTTTGTTTAAATACAGTGAGGATTCTTAACAGTGCACTGCTAATTATTACTGTTTAATCAGTTTGGGGAATTCAGTCAGAATGTAATTTTCTTGGTCACCCTTCTCTTGACCTTCCCATGCTCGCTTGAGGCTATCACTGAGGGGTCAGATTGCTGTAATCTTCCATCCCAACACCATTGCCCTAATAAACATCTCTGAACACCAACACAAATTAATGAAATGTACTGAGTGTAGTAATTAAACACTGAGTACTTCCTGTGTTAAACCCACTGATTGAATGTTAATCAGCCTCTTTCGCCCCGGGTTTTGACAACATTTGCTGTTTGTTAATGAACTCAACTAATGTCTGCAACTCCTGATAAAGAGCATTCACAACTGAGCCCACAAACAGCCACTCATGTTATTATGGGCCGCTTGGATAATCCGTGTGGAAATAAGAGACAGGCACTATCTGCATTTTTGCAGGAATGTGTTCTATTAACAAACTTTTTCACACAACTAGTTGCCAGGAGCAATAACATTTGAGTTCCCTGTGTTTTCTGGCCCTGTATTGCCTCAGATGAATGGTCACTCCTTCTGTAAGATGTCCTGAGACAGCCTTCAGTGATCCTTCCAAACAGACAACAACGGCAGCTCTCATTGTCAAGCCCAGGGAGAAAATTCACTGCCTGCCCCTTATGACCAACACTGCTCTTCCTGCAAACAGCACAGATAATTGTTACTGTATACCTGCAGAGATTTATACATCCAGAACCCCTCTAAACCCCCAGACCCCAAACCTCAAAATCCAAACACAACCAATATCAAACCACAAATGCCCTTAATCTCTGAACCCACTGAATATTAACCTCAAACCCAAATCCCTTATCCACCAAATGCTCAAACCCAAACTTCCAAACGTCAAACCCTTTAACCCAAACCTCTCCAAAGCCTCTCCATCCCTATTCCTGTCCTGCCCTGACCTGAGATGGTGAAGAGGTTTGAAAGTGTCAGAAAGTGAGCCCTCATCACTCCCTCATGTTTTGTCATCCTCAGTCCAGTTCGGCTTCTGGCCAATTATGTTGTTACTATCTCACTCGTAACTGGCCATGGATGGGTTACTGTCAACCTACAACATAGGCTTGACAACCTACTCCCCTCCTCCCCTCCCATCTCCCTCCATCTCCTCTGCTCTCCTTCAACCCCTCCATTCTCCCAACCCCTACCTCCTACCTCCGGCTTGAGAATGAGGAGGAGATCATAGTCACACCAGAGTGTGAAAGGCACAGTTCCATTTCTGTAAAGGGCTGTTATTTGAGATTGAGAGAAACAGCTGCAGGCTCCAAGTGTAAACATTGAGTCAGATCAGATATAACCTCCACTGTGACCAATGAGGTCCCAGTGACAGAGAAATCCTTTGGTCACATTTAACCTTCCCATTTTATGATGAGTTTTAATATTTGCACAGGACTGGATCATTTATAGGACAGTGCTTTATAAAATCATGAGGGGTATAGATCAGGTGAATGGCAGGTGTCTTTTCCCTAGGGTGGGGGATTTCAACATTAGGGGGCATATTTTTAAGGTGAGAGGAGAAAGATTTTAGAAAGACACAATAGGCAACTTTTTTACAGAATAGTTTGTGTGTGAAATGAACTTCTAGGGGAAGTGGTGGATGGGGGTACATTACAACATGTAAAAGACATGGGCAGCACAGTGGCTCACAGCGCCAGGGACCCGGGTTCGATTCCAGCCTCAGGTTACTGTCTGTGTGGAGTTTGCACATTCTCCCCGTGTCTGTGTGGGTTTCCTCTGGGTGCTCCAGTGTCCTCCCACAGTCCAAAGATGTGCAGGTTAGGGTGGATTGGCCGTGCTAAATTGCCCATAGTGTTCAGGGATGTGCAGGCTAGGTGGGTTAGCAATGGGAAATGCAGGGTTACAGGGATAAGGTAAGGGAGTAGGTCTGTGTGGGATGGTCTTCGGAGGGTCAGTGTGGACTCAATGGGCTGAATTGCCTGTTTCCACACTGTTGGGATTCTATACATAAATACTTGAGTAAGAAATGTCTGGAGGTATACGGATCAAGTGTAGGCAGATGGGATGAGTTTAGTTTGGGATTATGGATTGGTTGGACCAAAAGGTCTTCTTCCATACTGTATGACCCTATAACAGGGTCACAGTAATTCTTTTCACTCTTGCATGGAACATGGGGGCCCTGGCTAGTCCCAGCATTTATTGCCCATCCCTAGCTGCCCCTTGAGAGGGCGGTGGGGAGCTGCCCTTTTGAACCGCTGCTGTCCATTTGAGTAGAACCATCTCCAGAAAGTGTTTGTTTTAATGCTGTGTTCTAAGATAATCCCAGACAGAGCCCCACACACGGGTTACTAAGCTTCAGGTAGCTGAACAGAGTCTTCAGTTCCACTAAAGGAACTGTGTGCTTTTCGTTGTGACTCTGGTGTAACATCAAGGCCTTTCAGACAAGCAGGCTATAAGCTCTTTAAACATTAGAGTGGTCCCCATTAATCATGTTGTTTCATTCCTAAATTGGACATGCAAGTTGAAAAATGAATGTAACCTTTTTTTAAATATTGTTTAATTACATTTTAAATTGGACTCAGTGGATTGTAACAGACAGTTTTTATATTTAAATTATTTTACTTTAGCATAAATACTGAACAGATGTTTCTTATTTTCTCAAGGAGCAGACTATTAGATTTCTATATTTTATAACGTTGGAAGAAAGTACAATTTTTTCTGAACTGTCTCCTCAGATTTACCTGGTCTGCCTGTGAATGTCTGTCTCTCTGAAACAGTCTGTCTCTGTCTGTCTCTCTATAATAGTCGGTGTCTGTCTGTCTCTCTTTGACAATGTGCGGTTGCCTCTGACTGTCTGTGTCTGTCTGCCTGTCTGTCTCCCTGTGACAATCTGTATCTCTGTAATGGTCTGCCTCTGTCTGTTTTTCTCTCTGTAACAGTCTGTGTCTGTTTGTGACTGTCTGTCCCTATGTAACAGTCTGTATCTGCCTGTCTCCCTGTGACAATCTGTGTCTGTCTGTATCTCTGTAATGGTCTGTCTCTGTCTGTTTTTCTCTCCATAACAGCGTGTGTCTGTCTGCCTGTCTGTCTCTCTGTAACAGTCTGTGTCTCTTTCTGACCGCCTGTCTCTCTGTGATGCCCTATCCATGTGTCACCATCATTATTCTGCTGAAGACACTTCTGATAAATTGCAATTATTACCTTTCACCACGAGATGTCCCCATCAGATCTTTATCTGACAGTAAACCATCATGGAATAGCCAATGGGACACAGTGACCTCTCGGATTACTCTTCACCAGTTATCATCTAATTGATTCTATTTCAGTGAAACTGATTCAAGTGACTAAGTCGCTACTGAGGAGGAAATTCACAAAGAAGACAGATTTAAAAGAGGAAGTAAAGAGTGAGGAAAGTGGAGACAATGTTTCTCTGTCACTGAAAAATCTGGTGGTGAATCAGAAATATTTTATACAATGCTGAATCCTACAGAATAACACAATGATGGAATGTAGACTTCCAGAAAATCAGCTTGCCCACATAAGCTAAATCTGGACCTTGTTTCCATGATCAATGATAAAAACTGTTTTTTATGATCCCAGCAATGGTATTACAGACAAGTCAGGCTCTAGAATGAAACTCGCTTTGATATATCATATATTTAAGTTCTGTACTTGGTTATTAGTGGTTATTAATCTTTGAAACATGTTCACATGAGGCTCCAGAAGTTCTTTAATAACAGAACTCAAGTAATTCCATAAAGGAAGCAAATAAAGCAATATATACTACAGTTAGAAAGATTGTAACATAAACACCAGAGCAAACTTTAACCCGTGGAACTTTAACCTGTTACGTGGAACAATCCCTCTTCCGTACCTACACCGGCCCTAAACCCCACCTCTTCCTCCGTTACATTGATGACTGTATCGG
>NC_063367.1:22237035-22241686 GCF_021869965.1 Rhincodon typus | reverse complement strand
AATCTAAAAAAAATGAATAACACACAGCCAGACTGTGAGACAGATGCTGACTCACTGCTGTATACTGCTGGTTTATCATTCCGAGCTGTCAGTGGGAAATTAAAGCTTCTTGTTCAGTGTGGTCATCACATAATCCTGATCACTCACATCTTTATGACACATGAGAGTTGTTGTTGTATGGCAGATAGGTCTCCCCTTATCCCTGACCTTTCTCTCTTCATCACATTGTGTAATGAGGTCAGCCAGGTAGACCTCATAGAGTATGAGTTCTCTGATTGGGGCTGTTAACCTGGTCCAATCAGGGAGCCCTGGCTAACAGATATAAACAGGAGTGTCAGAGGTTCTGTTCACTCTGAAAGTTGTCTCTGAGGGAACTGGATCAGTTTCATGTGTAAATAAAGGGTGACTTGGTGATGGGATATGGGCATCTGTGGGGTTATTTCACATTGGTGGTGATTTGATCTGTACGCCACTAGACTTAACCCTTTCTTAAACTCACCCTAACTCTAACTCCCAAAGATATCCCATTTACATATGTATCCTCTCCCCAGCATCTGCATTCTGTTGAAATTAAGGTTTGTCACACCAACATCCAATCTCTCACTTGATCTCAATCTGTGAAACATCTTCCCACCCTCCGTCCCTTCTCTCTGCCAAACTCCAGTCTTCCCACCGTGCTTCAGTGAGAGCAATGGTAGGGCATTCAGCTCAGAGGCAGAGTGCTTTGGGTTCAAAACCCACTCAATGGATTTGAGTATACAACCTTGCTCAAACCTCCCACTGTGATACCAACATGGTCAGAGACTCTATCTTCTGGATGAGCTGCTCAGCCTGGTTTGGCCTCTCAGTGGGGTGTGTTCAGTGGCATATTTTGGAGCAACGAGAGGAGATTTCCAGGCATCTTCGTCAAGTACCACTGACAAAAATAAACAAGCTCATTTCTGTTTGTGAGAACTTGCTGACAAAACAGCAGTGACTACAGTTCACTCTTTGGCCTGAGTGTCACAATGCACGACACAAGTTAGACACCTGCCACTTTACAGGGTTTCTTTCCTATCAACCCTTACACTGTCCTTACCTCAATTTTCCCAACATTTCCTTTCATGAGTTGTTTACTCTGCTCTAGGTGTGGTCCATCCCAATCAGGCTCATTCCCATTGATATATTCACCCCCTCACATTGAAGCAGTGCTGACCTGCCTATATCTGCTGCATAACTGATTTAGTGATCAATCTAGATCAATTGCTTTTGGACTACATATTTCTCATCAAAGCTGGCCATCCCTCCAGGATCGAGCAAACATTACTGGGTTCCTTTCCACTCCATGTAACCATCTTCCTGACATCCTGTCCCCAGTCCCCTGCCTCCTGCACTCACACTCAACAACAGGTTTAAGGAGCACATAGACTGCCTGGTCTATGGAATAATGATGCTTTGCTGTCTCTTAGCAACATCATCTACAAACAAGGCGCTGGCTTTTATGGTCCCCTCGCGACCTGTTTGAAGGTTGTGGAAGGTGGGGGCGGGGGTGCGATTGTACAATGCAGCACATGGTCTGCCCAACCTGGGGATGGAGAAGACACCATGCGATCCACTTGACACTGGGCTCATGAAGTGGATAATTTGTGGTTGGTGTTCTTGGAAGCAGGCTCCTGACTGGGTTTTAAGCTGGGGCTGCAGACAAACATCCCTCTGTAAAATCCAGCACATGCTGTGAGGCTGCATTTGTGATCAGCTCCTGATGCCTCGTGTCATTGAGGTGTCACCACCGTTTGACAGTCAGAGCTGGATGAACTACACCTTTGGTTAAATTGTTGCTGAGGCCATTATCTTTGGTCATTGCCACAAACTCTTGTTGCAACTTTGTTCCTTCACCCTCGGACTAAACCTGATCTGAGGCATTTATCTCCTCTTTGACTCAAAACCAATCTTCTGGCACATACCTACTTGCATCACTAAGGCCACCTCTCCAGCACTGGAACATGCCGTGCTGAAACCCTGACCAATACCTTCACCATCTCTAGACCAGGCCATTCCAATGTAATGCTGGCTGATCTTGCACATTCTATCCTCCCCAAACCTTTCATTTAACATTCTGCTGCCTTGTGTCCTAACTGTAGTTTAGGGAATAATAGTGTTATACTCATAGTCAGACAGCATTATCAGTTTTGTCAAATTTTAAAACACGGTGGCTTGAAGGGAGAAGCTTCTAGTGACGTCTTAGTTAATAAATGTTCCTAAGTTGGTCCCTTCCTCCTCTTGCTAAGGCTCCCAGGACCTGCTGGTGATGTTTATGCACCAAATCCCATTCAGTCCTGTGCTCACCCACCTACCCAGATCTCATTGCACCCAAATGATGCTCCAGCCTGATGGTTTCTGATGATGGGAGAGGTCAGTGGAGGAGACCACATTCATTTCACCACCAACACCTCAAAGGTGCAGGACTGTGGATAGTCGGAGATCAGAAATATTGATCAGCGCAAACATTCATCATTTTGCTGGAGTGTTGTCTGTGCCTAACAGGAATTACATCACTCATAAATTATTATCCTAATACGAAATTAAGCAGAAAGAAAATCACAAAGTTATGAATTAAAAATATGAAAAATAAGATTTTATGCTAAAATAATTAAACAAGGAATGAGGATTGATATTATAATTAATCAAAGTGTAAATCTATGATTAGTTTAATCCATGCGATCTAATTAGAGAATGAATTAAGCAGAGTGTGAAATATATCGGATATGAGTAATTATAAGCAATTGGAACAGACTAATTTGAGCCACCCTCTGTCCCTATAAAGAAACTTTGGTATTTTGAAACTGTTAAACTGCAAGTTTTCATAAACTTCATAATTCAGCCTTTTGTAATTGCTGCTATAGAATCATGTTTTACATAGCTCCCCATTTGGCAATCCAAATTCCATTTACATTACATTTGATATTTATAAAACTCTTTCTTGTACAAATGCTCCCTTACATAAGTTATACAAAAACCCTCTACATATGTGTCCCACATCACCCTAGATATGGTGGCTCAGTGGTTAGCACTGCTACCTCACAGCCCCAGGGACTTGGGTTTGATTCTACCCGAGGGTGACTGTGTGGAGGTTGTACGTTCTCCCTGTGTCTGTGTGGGTTTCTCTGGATGCTTTGGTTTCTTCCTACAGTCCAAATGATGTGCAGGTTAGGGTGGATTGACCATGTGAAATGCCCACAGTGTCCAGGGATATGCTGGCTACGTGGGTTAGCCATGGGAAATACAGGGTTACAGGCTGGCGTGTGGTAGTGGGATGCATTTTGGAGGATTGGTGTGGAATTCCACACTACAGGATTCTATTCTATGAAAGGTCACCTTGCAAAGCTCCACATTGATATAATAACTCTATGCGTTTAACTTCCCCTATGATGTATGTATATTTCACTGTACAATCTATCATTACAGTGCTCAGACACTCCACCAAAAGGATGGAGACTGTACCATACCATACAGGTGCATATAAAAGACCCCTGCCACTATTTTAAGGAAGAGTGGGGGATATTTTCTCTATGCTCTGGGCAATATTTAATTCATAGCTGACGGACTAAAAATTGATAATTGGATCATCTCACTGTTGTACATGAGAGCTTGCTGTGAGCAAATTGTTTGCTACATTTTCTATATTACAACAGTGATTAAATTAAAAAAGTACTTCACTGGGCTGTGAAACTTGCTGTGGAATTCTGAACCCTTTCTTTCTATGAAGGCAGGTTAAAAATGATGATTGTGGTTATGTTGTCAGTCTTGGGGACTGGTGCTTTTAAGGAGCCACAGTTGGATGTTTGGCTCTGGGTCATTTTTCCATTTCTCACCCATTTCTCCCTATTTGCAGCAGACTCTGGTAAGGCTTGTCACACAGATGTGTAAATGATCACTGATCTATCCAGTATTGCTCCCATCCACTGATCTTCCTCTGAGTTCATCCCAAAAAAAAAACACCATTTGAAATATACGATCCAAATCCTTTGCTGGAAAGAGTAGTGTCTCTGACAGGACCTTGTAGCTGAATTTGAAAATTCTCATCATGCAATTTGGCCACTATTATATTCCTTCCCCCCCCCCCCCCCCCCCCCCCCCCCCCCCACCCCCACCCCGGGCACTGTGAATGTAATTGTGAGCTAAGCCATTTGGCTACGTTGTAGGGAAAACTTAGAGTGGAATTCAAATCAGAACATTGCCCAGTCACTAATCAAAAATAATGAAAAATAGAATATTCAGCCTAATTTATAGAAGTTATCTCTTGTCCCAATGTGCTTCTGGTCTCTCTTTCCTGTTAACAATTCAGGCAGTTTGCTCACGTGTCTGTCTCTAGAAGAGCCAAATGCGCAGCTTTAGTACTATTGTCCAGATACTGTATATATGTTAATAATTTCAACAGATGCTGGAAGTCCTCAGTGACTGATCTTCAGCCAAATGACCATTCCATTATCATGAAAGGAATGTTCCCTGAAGAGTGAGACCCCAGGATGTATTAAACTCACAATTTAACAAATGCTGTAAGGGTCCCACACGCACCAACTCCCACTGGGGTACAGCTTCCACACACACACACACACACACACACAGACTCTCACTGGGGTACGGGTCCCACACACACACACACACTGACTCT
>NC_063367.1:22216353-22237025 GCF_021869965.1 Rhincodon typus | reverse complement strand
CACACACACACACACTGACTCTCACTGGGGTACGGGTCCCACACACAGACTCTCACTGGGGTATGGGTCCCACACACACTGTCTGTCACTGGAAGTAAGATACAAAGAAAAAGTATGTAATTCTAATATTTTAGAAACTTTAAGAGCTATTAAAATTCAAAGGAATGTGACTCCACATGTGTTGAGGTAAAATGTTCTGTCCAGAGACCCTGTCTGGCAGAAATTAAGATTTGTAGCAGATATTCAATGGGTAAGTGTCATAACTTTCCTAAATTTGAATATCTGATGTCTTGGCTAGATGCTGCTTACAGCATAGATCCTGGGAAGCAGCTTTCTGATTTCCACATTTTATTGTCCGTGTGTTGTAACATATTGCTGTCTGATTTACTTCTAAATAACAGCCAGTGCTGAAAGCCTCCTTGTTATTTCTGTGACAAAACCCAGGCTCCTTTAACTTTTGTCATCCTGTGTTCAGTGATCAGTGATGTACCTGGTCAAACACAAGAGAAACAGTGATGTTATTGAAACACAATGGATCTTGGAGCCTGACTGAATGAGAAGGTGCAAGAGGTGTATTAACTGGGAAACTAAAATACATTTATTAAGCATCTCTGGTGGGTATAGTCTGAAAAAAAATCATTGAATTCCCCCTTGCCCAGGTGATGTATAAATGATGTAATTCCTTGCATTTAGAAGCATGTTAGAATATATGTATTAGGCTGCAGTGTGTGTTCTGTAAGTCACTCCATTCTTCACATCAATCAATCACCAGCTTATTGCAAATAGAAATGCAAAATAGCAATCCCTCTCACTGGGAATGAGTCCACATTTTATTATCAGTAAACAGTACAGTAACTGGCCCCAAACTCACATATATCAGCTCCTCTGGGATTTCCAATCCACAGCACTTAGCCAAGCATCACTGTGTTTACAATGGAGATGACTTGTTAACACGTATTTACTAATTAAAAGCAACACTTAAAAGAAAGGACCTAGCTGAACAATTACTGAGGTAGTGGCAGCTCACAGAAACAATTCATCACAAAATACTGGGTTTAATACTTGCCTCAGTTACAACTCCCAGTTACCTTTAGTCACACAGTTCAGCCAAGGAGCATCAGACATGACATTGTCCGTTATTAACTCACAATTCAAGCTGCATATATCATCGGAAATTAGAGAAAGGCTCACAGGATGCCTCAGGCTTGATACAAGATACTGAGAACCACAGATCTTAAAAAAAGCAAACCTCCCAGAATCCCAAAAACCCCATAACCCCCCCCCCCCCCCAACCCATACACTCCCCCAAAAACCCCACAAAACCCCCAAAAGAGTCCCAAAAATCCACAAACTCTCAAAACCCCCAAAAAATCCCAATCCCCCAAAAAAACCCATACACCCCCCCGAAAACCCATACACCCCCCAAAAATCCACAAACTCTCAAAACCCCCAAAAAAACCCAAAACGATAGTAAAGTGAAAGTAAGAAAGCAGAACTTCTGTCTATTTGATGATTACTATTCGGTTGCTTTTTGAAAGTCGGGGGAAGTGGGGGGGAGCTTGTGAATTTTCACGTTGAACTGCACGCGTGCAGACTCTGGGAGTTATTGTCAGTTTTAGACATGCGGTAACAGTTCCCTTCATCATTGCTGCTGTGAAATTCAGGGCATTATATTAAACTCCTCAATCGATCTCCATTCAACTCGACACCAAAGGGAATTCAAAACATGTTGACACAACCTTTCCTTACAGGTTCACTGTGTAAATGGCATGGGAGAGGGAGGAGTAGTGCTAATGTCACTGGGTAAGTAATCCAGGTTAATAGCCCCTGGATAGGGGTTCAAATCCTGATGTGGCAGCTGCTGAAATTTAAACTCAATTAATAAAACTGGAACATAGAGATAGACTCAGTAATTTTGGTTATGAAGTTATCATCAATTGTTGTTCACATACTTTGAACAAGGAAATCTGCTGTTCTTACTAGGTTTGACCTATATGTGATTCCAGACAACAATATGGTCTAACCACTGCCCAGTTCAAGGCCAGTTTAGAATGAACAATAAATGTTGGTCTTGCCAGGGATGCCATGGAATTGGCCTAATTCCCATCTCCCCCTGCTGGGAATGCGGACAGAGATCCAGTGGGCTCAGCCCCAACAACCATTTTATTTTATGAATGAAGTGGGATTGGTTGTGTGTGCAGCCAGTCGGACTCTGCCCCTCTCTCCGCCATCCTATCCACATGCAGCGATCTCCCAGCTGCTCTGGTGTTGGTGGCGGGGCTGGGGGGGGAACATCTATTTCCTGATCTAACTAGTCTCTGGAGTCCAAGAGAGAAGGAGATTATTGTGTGTTCCATGGATCTGTTAAAGACCATATCTTTTTACTTTTCTGTATTTTTGACTGTGGACTGAAATGGGAAAAGGAGCTGTTTTAAGGACCAAGGCTTATGAAAGGGATTGCTGCACATTTTTAAAAGCAAGTTTCCTGACACTCCTGTAAGTGCTGCTGGATCAGGGGGTGGGGAAGGAGGCTTTGCATGAATGGAGCTTTGCCTGGCAACAAGCATCTGATTGGTCTGTGAACTCGCAAACAGTTGCAGATGACAAAGGTTTCCTGCCTGCCAACAATTATGTGACTTGCTCCTGCTGAACAGCTTGGGCCTATGAATGTTTTCTCAGAGGCTATTGGATCCTTTGCAGTAAAAAGGACCTGAAGGTAGTCAGCTTATTTCCCCTTTCCAGGGGGTTGCTGTAAGTTGTGACTGTGTCAGAAATTGTTTTGAGTGTGACCCAGTCACCCTGTGCCTCCTGTGAGCAAGTGGAAGTATCTGGACAAGGAAGATCGAGAAATTTCACTCTAATTAGCAAAAGGATCATCTCAACAAACCCCATGGACAAAGACTAGGGAACTACCCTCTCCCAGCCTTCCGTCTGCACATAATACTCAGGTTTTGTGTGTGAGAGTGAGTGAGTGTGTGTGTGTGAGAGTGTGTGTGTGTGTGTGAGAGTGTGTGTGTGTGTGTGAGAGAGTGTGTGTGTGTGTGAGAGTGTGTGTGTGTGTGTGAGAGTGTGTGTGTTTGTATGTATATGTGTGTGTGTGTGTGTGAGAGAGAGTGTGTGTGTGTGTTTGTATATGTGTGTGAGAGAGAGTGTGTGTGTCCCTATGTGAGTGTCCCTGTGTGTGTGTGTGTGTGTGTGTGTGAGAGAGAGAGAGAGTGAGTGTCCCTGTGTGTGTGTGTGTGTGTGTGTGTGTGTGAGAGAGAGAGTGTGAGTGTCCCTGTGTGTGAGTGTGTGTGTGTGTGAGAGTCTGTATGTGTGCGTGTCTGCATGTGTGTATGTCTGTGTGTGTATATATGTATATATATAGAGGGGGACTTTAATAAACAAGTTAGAGTTTTATCTGGTAGAGTATATGTCAACAGTTCATAATTGTTCAGAATCATTGCGCAGAAAGAGGCCATTCGGCCCCTTGAGTCTGCAACCCACCCAGGCCCACCTACGACCCTATCCCTGTAACCCTGCATTTTTCCCATGGCTAATCCGCCTAACCTGCACATCCCTGGACACTATGGGCAATTTAGCATGGCCAATCCACCTAACCTGCAGATCTTTGGACTGTGGGAGGAAACTGGAGCACCCGGAGGAAACCCACGCAGACACGGGGAAAATGTGCAAACTCCATGCAGATAGTTGTCCAAGGGTGGAGACGATCCCAGGTCCCTGGCTCTGTGAGTCAGCAGTGCTAACCACTGTTTATCTGTAGTTAGATCTATTTGTAGTACATAGTCAGTTTTATTCAGAACAGAAACCCTGTGGTCCATGCTTTCCCTCAGCCTTGGTCTAAGAGATGGGTAAAATATGGAATTCTACATCCTGTTAAACATTTTTCATGTGACCACGGAAAAAGTGGGGTTTGATCTTCAGGCTGCCCCAGGGAATCATGACAAATGGGAAAATATTGAGTGAGTCTTGGAGAGAAGTTTAGTCCTCACAGCCATACCCTCCTGTGTGTGCACTGGGTCCTTATGGTTTTGAGTCAGATTCCAGCCTGGAGGAGATGTAGCTCAGTGAGGCCTACACTTATTAGCAGGCTCATGAATCATTGAAAAATCTGTACTTTCTCAGCTGACCCTGGTTACTCACAAACAAAAGTTGAAAGCATAATTATCACACTTAAACTGATAAACAACTACTCTTGGTGCTTTAATGGAAGACATGCCAAGAGGACAGCATTTCAGTCAGCTCCCTGATTCCAGTTCCCTCACCTCCTGTGAATTACTGAGTTCAAACTCATGACTGGGCTGGGTAAACCTCAACAAGTTTGCAATGTATAGTTTGTAATGGAAATTAGAGTTAGAGTTAATTCACCTGAAGGTCAATGAGTGTCTCCATGCAGTGTCACACAGTCCCACAGGCTGGACGAGAGATGACTATCAGACTGCTTCTGGAGGTGGGTAAGGGGGTGGGGAGGAGTGAAAAATGCTGATCGCAGGCAATGGCTTCCTGTTTGCAGCACTCTTCGTTCTGGGTTCCAGAGACAGGAGTGAACGTAATAACTGAGCCTGTGTGTCAGTCTTCGAGTAATAAGCTGAGGTCAGCCCAGGAGACCCCCTGAGCAGCTCGGTGACGAGAGGTAAACTTGAGTGGATACGGAGAGGGAGAACACAGCCTCTGTATAAACATGTGGGTTTCTCCATCCAACCACAGTGGACCCAGGTAAAGGGGCACAGGAACCTGACTGTCATGATGGAACAAGATAACTAAATTAAAATAAAACAGCAAAGAGGAGAATGAAAGGATTAACTAACTCAAGAACTTCCAAAAACTTTACAGCCGTTAACAGCATAGAACATTTGAGCCAGGAGCAGGATTAGACTCTGACATCTGCTTAACCATTCAATATGATCAGACTGACCTCAACATTAACATCATTTGCCTGACCATTCCCCATTTCACGTGATATCACATGTTCTGAGGAAGGGTCACCAGACCCAAAATGTTAACTCTGATTTCCCTTCACAGATGCTGCCAGACCTGCTGAGCTTTTCCAGCAATTTCTGACAATTTTCTCCATATCATGTACCTCCCTTGCTGTATAACAACATGAAGCTGTCTGGGATAGACAATTCCAAAGACTCACAGCGCTCTCAGGCAAAGAGATTTCTCCTTGTCTCGTCCTAAAAAATCAATCCGTTATCCTGAGACTAT
Source organism: Rhincodon typus (assembly GCF_021869965.1). Lineage (NCBI taxonomy): Eukaryota > Metazoa > Chordata > Chondrichthyes > Orectolobiformes > Rhincodontidae > Rhincodon > Rhincodon typus. The sequence continues at coordinate 22,231,817 of NC_063367.1, read as the reverse complement.
TTGTTGTGGGTGTAGACTCGCCAGCCAGGAAATATCACTTACTATCACTGACCCTGCCAAGCACTTTCTGAATCTTACTGATTTTAATTTGATCACCTCCCATTCTTTTGAACTTCTCGCAGTAATGGGCAAGATTTCCCCACTGGTCCTGATGAGACTATCCCCTTAGCCAAGGAAGCAGTCTGGTGAACCTTTGTGGCACCTGCACTCGGTCAAATAAATCATTTGTTGTCCTTTAATCTCCTCCCTCCTCGCTATCCAAGGTTGCAAACTGTCCTTCCAGCTGAAGTAGCTATTTACTTGTTTTTCTTTCAATCTAGTCCGCAGTATTCCATGCTCACACTGCTGCCTTCCCGACGATGAGAGAATTAAATGCTGACTGGGCGATCACTTTGCTGATCACCTCCACTCTGTCCAGAAGAATGACCACAACTTTCCAGCCTCTTACCATGTTAGTGCAGCACCTTGCCCTGATGCTGACAGCTCTGTCCTTGGTCTGCTACAGAGCTCCAGCAAAACCCAACCCAAGCTTGAGGTACAGCACCTCCTGTTCCATTGAGACACTTTATAGACTAAACATTGAGTTCAACAATTTCAGATCATGAGCACTAACTTCAATTTGCTGATTTCTGAAGGAGGGTCCAGACCCGAAATGTCATCTTTCCTGCTCCTCTGGTGCTGCTTGGCCTGCTGTGTTCCTCCAGCTCAACGTCTTGGTAACTCCAATTTGCTGTTATTTTTCCTATTTACATGGTTTTACTTACAATCAGAGCTAACCTTTATTCTGCCATTACCACCCACTTGTCCTGCTCTACAACCACTACCATCCTTTTTTGTTCTGTGATACTGATCTCCAATCTCCCTCAGCCTCACACCTTCCCCTGACCTGCCCTCCTGTTCCATTTGCTGCTGCGTCCTTTTCTACACCATAAAACCCAGTACTTCCCCACCTCCCCTCAGATCTGAAGAAGAGGCACACTAGACTCAAAACTCTCCACAGAGGCTGTTTTTGTTCCAGATTTCCAGACACTGAAGTATTTCATTTTCATGAAATCATTTCTTGTGTTTGCAGTTATGTAGATGCACTGCAGAAATGGTCTCACCAAAGTCCTGCAGAATTGTAGCATGAGTTGGTTCCTTGTGGATATTTTTCTAATTGATCTGTTGAGATATTATTATACGCCTCTGGAGCAGGTGGGCCTCCTACCCCAGAGATAGGGGCACTATCACTGTACCACAAAGGTCCTTTTTTTTATCATGTTTACGATAACAGGATGCCCCCAGTTACCTGCTGGAGCTGCAATCATTTTGAAGGTTTTGAAGTTTGGGAATTGTGGAGACAGACCAGCTTATCTGGAGGCTGTATGATCCCATAAAGAGCAAGGTGACAGTGCCTGAAAGATGATGAAGGATTATTATTGAGCAAGACCTCAGGGAAATCTCCCTTTCCAGTCTTTAGCCTAATACTGGAACAGCTTTTACATCCTCCGGAGAAACGACATTGAAAAATTAAAGAAATGACAGTGGGTGAGGAAAGCCGGCTAGTACTGCCGTCAAAGACTAATGGAATCATTTCCCAGACTGGGGAGTTTGTAGGGGGGGAGGGATCAACAGAAACGGGCTGGATGTGGAAACAACGAAATGTGTTTCTGAAAAGCCATGTGATGTAGATCATTGAGGGAGAAGGTCCGTTCTGGTTGGTAAAGTGAGTGATTAAACTGTATTCAGTGGTGACAGAGCGAGACAGCAGCTCAGTTCGGAGTGTGTACGTGTGAGGTAGTCAGTAGCTGAACAATATTCAACATGTTCGAGGGGTGGCCTTGCTTAAAGGAGGAGAGTATCACTATTACCTTCACAGGTCTCACCAATCATTTACAGTTATATATAAACCGCCCTGAGCCACTCCACGGGAGAATCAGCAAATGTAACTGGACACAGAGCCATGTAAACCATACGATCAAAAATGTGGTCAAAGCCAATTACAGGAATTTAAAAGTGAGGATGCTGAAGAGGCCAGAATTAGGTAGGTGTAGCTATCTCTGAGGATTGTGAAGAGGCTGGAGGAGATGAAAGATAATCGGATGCACGAGGTCATGGAGGGACGGGATTGATAAAGTTGAGATGTCACTTGACTGGGAGCCAATACACATCCTCAAGAACAGGGGGTGATGGTGAACAGTATGATCTTCCTGAAACATGGTGGATTCATAGGGGAATTGACAGGGTAGGTGTGGAAAGGTTATTCCCTTTGAGGGAAAGTCTAGGACCAGAGGGTATCATCTCAGAATAAGGGGTCGACCATTTAAAACAGGCAAGGAGGAATTTCTTCTCTCAGAGGGCAGTGAATCTGTGGGATTCTTTATCACAGAGGGCTGTTGAGGCTAGCTCATTAAGTATATTGAAGGCAATGATAGACAGATTTTTAATCAGGAAAGGAATCGAGGGTTATGGGGAGAAAAGGCAGGAAAGTGAAGTTAAGGATTATCAGATAAGCCATGATCTCATTGAATGGCAGAGCAGATTCGATGGGCTGAATGGCCAAATCTGCTCCTTTTGTGTTATGGCCTTCTGTTGCTGCTGATGATAAAATACTAAGCCTGTGTCAGTATTGGAGAGAGGCAATGCACTGGATGGTATTGATCTCTACCACTTGATGGAGCTCTATTCATTTTACACTCAAGGCAGCAAAGAATTACATTATAATGTTACTAACAGTCCATTCAGCTCAGTAGATTCAATACCCATTCTACATCACACCCTATCATCATATTTCTCTATTCCTCACTCCTTCAGGTGTTTATCTAATGGCCCCTTAAATGTATCAATACAATCAATCCTGACTACCCTCTGTTGGAGGAAATTCCCATATTCTCATTTTTATTCATTCATGGGACTTGGGTGTCTCTGGCTGGGCCCACATTTATTGCCCATCCCTAGTTGCCCTGGAGAAATGGGTGGTGAGCTGTCTTCCTGAACCACTGCAGTCCATCAGCAGGTAAGAAGTTTCTCCTGAATTCCTTTCTGAATTTTTTATTAGCGAACATCTACTAAGTCAGACCCTGCTTTGGGACTCTCCCTCAAGTAGGAACATATTATCTCATTTAAAGCAGTTTACTTTCCAAAGTAATTTAATTCTTGCTGGTTCATTTAAGAATAATGTGTGTTAGATTTTACTTTTGGGCTTCTCTTGAATCTTGAACAACCAGATGTCAAGGAGATCATTTCTTGTGAGCCAAGTTGGAACTTGAGATCATAAAGACTGATGGGACATCAGGGATCTCTTCAAATCCACCTCCTTATCATTTCCCTTGGCCCTTCACTCTGAGTGTACCTCGACCTCAGTTACACCAGCTGCTTCCCCACTCACATTCTTCAACTTGAGTTGACCTTGAGTGATAAAGTGCCTGTCACTTCCCTTAATCCTCATTTCAACACTTTTTTTTCGGTGTTTTCTGGGGATTTGGACCATCCACTGGAACCAGACAAGATGTACTGCGGAAATTCACCAATGCTCCTTAGACAACACCTTCAGAACCCACAACCACTTTCAACGAGAAGAAGAAGGGCAGCAGGTACAGGGGAATACCACCCCCTGCAAGTTCCCCTCTGAGCCACTCACCATCCTGACTTGGAAATATATCGCCATTCCTTCACTGTCGCTGGGTTAAAGTCCTGGGTTCCCTCTGTAACAGCACTGTGATGTAATGTTATGATCCTAGCTAATGGTGACACTGGACGAGTCAGAGCCTAGAATGAAATCTGGCTTGATAGATCTTTTTAATGTTTTGGTTAATGAAGTGGTCATTCACTGAAACATGGTCACATGAGGCTGAAGGATTATTTAAAAACAAAAGACAAAATCAAAAAAGAAACAGACTGATTTATCATAACTGCTTTACACAGTTGGAAAAGTAAACCTAGAATACCAAGCAAAACAAAGCTTCAACCTACTCCCCAACATCATCATGTTACAGCAATTAAATCCAGAGAAATTACCTCTTGATATCAAATCCTAAAGCTTGATGTAGCTGACTATTTCTAGTTCTTTCCTGTGAATTATTAAATCTTCTTACATGAATATTCACAAAACTGAGAGCCTAGACTTCCTTAGCTTTTTAGTAGCTTGCTGATTTAACCAAACACCTTTGGTCTGGAAGTTGTACAAACCAGACTTTTCTGCTGAGGTAACTGTGCTTTGCCTGAACTACTTGATATTCCTTTTCTGGAGGAGAACCTATATCAGACACCTTTCATCAAAGTACCCACTCCCAATCACTGAAGTGGTTTAAGAAGGCACCACCCACCTACACTGGGGCAGTTAAGAATGGACAAGAAACACTGGCTCAGCAGGCACTGTTCAACCCATAATTTATCATTTAATAAAGTTAAAAAAAAGTCTGTCACAATCTTGTTAACATTAGTTGGGTCACTACCTCGATGACTCATTTTGTAATAAAGTAGATTATAACAAACCTTAACAACTAAAAGCACTTAGCTCCCAATACTCTGTTGCTTTAGGGGATTTGTAACAGTTAATCCTATCACTACTCACAGACACATCCTTGAGACTGCACCCTTCATGTTATTTCTGGCTCTGTCAGCCAACTACGTCTCTGGTGCAGTTCTGATTTTTACAATATCATCCTTGTTCACTGCCCACTGAATTGGCCAATGCTATTGGACAGATTATAAAGGTGATTTGCTGCTGGTTTGAATATGTTATAAAGCTGAGGTTGACTCCACCCCACTCTGAGACCTAAAACCGAAATACCCCAAAGAGGAGACCTCACCTTATAATCTGTGGAAAGAGTGTGAGAAGTGGCGTAACCTGTCTTTCAGTGACTTCTAGTGGTTAATTAAAATAAATCCCTGACGCTCACTTTACAATCAACAAATAACAATTTATTTATCTAACTCCAACAGTGAACAAATTAACTAAACTGTTAATAAACCAGATAAACCCTTCTAACTTCTAATTGTTACTGAATAAAACAAGATTCTAATGGTATGCTGTTCCAATAAATACAAGTCCCACTTATATAAACTTAAAAAAAAGCAGAATTTAGTCTCTCAAAATTACATAAGAACATAAGAACTAGGAGCAGGAGTAGGCCATCTGGCCCCTCGAACCTGCCCCACCATTTAATAAGATCATGGCTGATCTTTTTGAGACTCAGCTCCACTTACCCGCCCACTCACTATAACCCTTAATTCCTTTACTGTTCAAAAATTTATCTAGCCTTGCCTTAAAAACATTCAGCGAGGTAGCTTCAACCGCTTCACTGGGCAGGGAATTCCACAGATTCACAACCCTTTGGGTGAAGAAGTTCCTCCTGACCTCAGTCCTATTGCCAGGTTACAGCCAGGTTATGTGTGTTCTGGAATGTTCTGTGTCTTCTCTGTCAAATTTTCTGTCAGGAATATTAACTAGTTGTGCCTTATGTGCTTTGATTTAGATGGTGAGTATTCTAAAACTTAGAGAAAACTGAGAGAGTCAGCAATTCTATCTTGTGAGCTGAGAGCTATTAACTCTAGCAGTTGGCAGTTAACTCTTCCTGATTTTCCAAATGCTCTATTCTTTTATACCCTTGATGACACATTAATTTCTTACAATAGGGTTGATCCTATGTTGTCAAAACCATCAGATTTAATTTTAATTTGTGTTTGGTGTCTAAGTGCCTGATTCAAATTGATCGGCTAATTTCAAAACAAAACTACAGCTTGGCCTGCTGACGGTACGGCTTTTCGATACAAATGGTTCAATTCAAGTGCTCCCTGTGCACCTGCAAACCCGCATTCTGTTGTCCACAGACATGTTGTTTAAGTCTCTAAGCATCGAAAAAGCACATAATCTTTTAAAGGGACCAGACACTGCTTTCCCCATTAACATTTTACAAACACAAAATTCTAATTTCCTGCCTTCCAATCCACAAGTACTCTGCCCAACTTTGCAACAAATCTGACATTTTCTGCTTCAACTCATACTTCAATCTGCTAATTTCTCAGTATTTGCTATTCCCAACAATCCAGGCATAGATTCATAGAGGCTTACAGCACAGAAAAAGGCCCTTTGGCCCATCAAGTCTATGCTGGTCAAAAACAACTACCTAATTATTCTAATCCCATTTTGCAACACTTGGTCCATAGTCTTTTATGCCTTGGTATCATAAGTGTACATCTAAATATTTTTCTAAATGTTATGAGGGTTTCTGCCTCAACCATCCTTCCAGACAGTGAGTTTCAGATTCCCATCACACTCTGGGTGAACAAAGATTTTCCTCACATCCCCTCTAAACCTCCTGCCTCTGACTTAAATCTATGCCACAACCACACACCCCCCCAACCCCGTCACTGACTCCTCCACAAAGGGGAGACGCTTTTTCCCATTTACGCTGTCTATGTCCCTCATAATTTTATACATCACAATCATGTTCCCCCTCTCTGTGTCCTCTGCTGCAAGGAAAACAATGCCAGCTTGTCCAATCTGTCCTCATAGCTAAAACTCTCCAGCCCAGGCAACATCCTGGTACATCAAAGGGGAGGAGATGGTCTCGTGGTATTATCACTAAATCGTTAATGCAGAGACCCAGGTAACATTCTGGGGACCTGGGCTTGAATCCCACCATGGCAGATGCTGGAATTGGAGTTCAATGTAAATCTGAATTAAGAGTTTAATGATGACCATGGATTCATTGTCGATTGTTGGATAAACCATCTGGGTCACTAATGTTCTTTAGGGACGGAAATCTGTCATCCTTACCTCGTCTGGCCTATATGTGACTCAGACCCACAGCAATGTGGTTGACTCTAACTACCCTCTGGGCAGTTAGGGATGGGCAATAAATGCTGGCCTGGCCAGTGATGCTGTCAGCCTGTAAATGCACTCGTTCCAGAGCAATACATCCCTCCTGTAATGTAGATACCAGAGCTGGACACAACACACTAGCTGTAGCCTAACCAAATTTTAATACATTTCCAGCATAACCTCCCATCTCTTGGACTCTATGCCTCCTTAACCACTTTACCTACCTGTTCCGCTACCTTAACGGACTGGTAGACACACGCACCAAGGTCTCCTGATCCTCATTGTCTCCCAGGGAATACAGTTCATGTATTCCCATGCCTTTTTTGTCCTGACTTAGGGTATCACCTCACACTTACCTGCATTGAATTCCATATTTCACTAATCAGCTCATCCGATCAGGCTGTCTATATGCTCCTGTAGTCTAAGCCTATCCTCATCACTATTTACCACGCCAACAATTTGTGGACGATCCACGAACTTACTAATCAACCCTCTTACATTCAAGTCTAAATTGTTTATATAAATGATAAACAGCAAGGGGCCGAACCCTGACCCCAGGGTATCGTTGAGGCAAGGGAAGAAAAAGCAGGGCCGTTGGCAACAATTTCCAATCGCTCTCTGACCACAGGAAACGTGGTGAGACGTGGAGCACGGCCAAGCTTAGCCTGACTGGCCTGTACAGTACTCCTGGGGCTCAGTCAGGAGGATCCATCGTTGCCAAACCCCTTGTGAATATTCCTACATAAGTCAAGACCAGCCCATGAGCTGTCCTCAGGCCCATCCTTCATTACCATACGTGATAGTTCTCCAATCTGTTGGAAGGAAGCAAAATCCACAGAGAGCTCAAGTCCCGCAGGGGGTTGATCAGGTCCCGCGGGGTTGGGGAACCGGGTCCCGTGGTGGGGATCGGGTTCTGCGGGGGGTGATCGGGACCCGCTAGGGGGGGGTGGGGAAATCGGGTCCTACTGTGGGATCGGGTCCCACCGCGGGTTCGGGTTCACTCACTATTTTGTGTGGAGCCAATTGCAGCTGCTTCATTTGACCTCAGTGTCTCGGGTTGGGGAAGGGAAAGATATCAGTGATCGGGTTTGTAACTTGGAGACAACTGAACTGGGACACATCTGAGTGTGTACATGTATGAACTGATGTGTTTGTATCTGTGTGAATGCACATGTATGTGTGTGGGTACATGTGAATGTGTGTACCTATGTATGTGTTTATATGTGTGTATATGCAAATATAGTTGTGAGTACATGTAAGAATGTGATAGTATGGCTGTGTGTGTGTGAGCATGAATGTGTGTGTCTGTGTGTATACATGCGTGTGCATATGTCTGTGCTTGTGCATATATGTGTGTGTGTGTGTGTGTTCCTGTATGTATGTGCGCGTGTCTGTTTATGTGTACATGGTGTATGTGTGTGTGTCTCTATATGTGTGCGAGTCTCTATATGTGTGTGTATAAGTGTGCGATTGTCTGTATGTGTGTGAGTGTCTGTATATATGTGTGCATGTCTCTATATGTATGTGTGTGTATGTGTGCTTGTGTATGTATATGTTTGTATGTGTGTGAGTGTCTGTATATGTGTGTGTTTGTATATATATGTGTCCGTATATGTGCGTGTGTCTATATATGTGCGCGTGTGTCTGTGCATGTGTGTGTGTCTGTATATGTGTGTGTGTCTGTATATGTGTGTGTGTCTGCATCTGTGTGCATGACTGTATATGTGTGAATGTATGTATATGTGTGCATGTCTGTTTACGTGAGCCTATGTGTAAACGTGTGTATGTGTGCATGACTGTATATGTGTGAGCGTATGTATATGTGTGTGTGTCTGTTTATGTGAGCCTATGTCTAAACGTGTGTATGGGTGCCGTGTGTGTATCTGTGAGCCTTGTCTGTATATGCATGTTTTTGTGTATGTGTGTAAGTGTAAGAGGAACGGGGGAAAGAGATTTTCTTTTTAAATCTCTCCTTAGCCTCGATGCTGAGTCCTGACTGTCCAACCTCCCCCAGTCTTCCTGTCCACAGAGATATCTGTACTTCATCATTACTGGTGCCTTGCCTCCCTGATGTTAATCACTCCGTCACCAGTATCCAAACCTTCAGTTTGCTGGAGCCTGACGCTCTGGAATTCCTGCCTAAACGTCTCCAACCCTCCTCCTTCAAGACATTTCTGAAAACCTACCAGTTTGAATGATGCTTTCATCCTCTGCTTGGCTAACTCTCATGCGACTGCGTCTTATTTTGTTTGATATTCCTGTGAAACACCTTAGGATATTGTCTTATGCTATAAATTCAAGAGAAAAATTGAAAGAGAAACATTCTCCGTTCTCTGAATTCTGAATTCAGGGAACTGGCAAAAAGCCGAGTCTGTAATTGGGAGGAATCACATATCTCAATGTTAAAAAGCTGCTGATATCAGAGATGTGAAAATTGTTCGAACAGAATAAAAGTGGAGGTTAATTGAGATCATTTTGCGCAGTGAGATTTGTTATTTTAATAGTGACTGAATGATTCCCTGATAAACATTCTTACTGTTTCTCATTGCAACCTTCAAAGGGAAGCTGCAACACACACAATGTGAAATGTAGGCTCATGTATGGGCAGAAACGCTAGCCTGGGCTGAAAGGCCTCTTTCTGGACTGTGTAATCTATGGAATGTACCGTAGGAAGAGGTCACTGATGTCTTTCCAGTCTGTACTGACTGTTGCTTCATTGCACAGATCTCAGAAAGACATGATACATTTAAGACAACTAGATAATTACAGGACCAGCAGCATCAGAGGAGCAGGAAAGCTGACGTTAAGGGTCCAGACCCGAAATGTCAGCTTTCCTGCTCCTCTGATGCTGCTTGGCCTGCTGTGTTCATCCAGCTCCACACCTTGTTATCTCAGATTCTCCAGCATCGGCAGTTCCTACTATCTAGATAATTACAGGACATGTTATTCTGGTTGGCTGACTGCATGCTAACTGTGTAACCATACAGCCGTGTAACAGTGCAACTACATAACAGGGTATGTTACCTTGTAACCATGTAACTCTGTAACTGACAAAATGGAGAGGAAGGTGGAAATTTCTTATATTACCATATTGCATGTTGTCAAATCATCTAGCTATCTTAAAGGTATCGTACCTTCCTAAGATCTGTGCAAAACTACAACTTTGACACTTTGAAAGAACTCTGAAGTCTCCGGATCTTTCTCCACAGCCGTTTAAATCTTACCTTTTTCAAATTTTTTGTCTGAATCCCTCATGGGGTGTGGATGAGCTCCAGTTGGTGGGATGCTGAGGGTGGGGATGGGGTTGTGAAGAGACTAGCTTCAGATTGTCAATCATCTCTACACATACAAGAAAATCCTTGACCCAAAGGCTGACAAAGTCTATATAGGTCAGTCACACTGAGGAACAGGAATAGTCTGGTCCACTGCGGGCTGGGGCTGCTCTTTCTCAGGTCAGTGCTGTAGGCCCCTGTTTAACTGTCCTCCTCTGCTTGGAGTGTAGGTATGTTTACTGGGATGATGAGTAATGGGACTAAGGAGGGTAAGAAACTCATTACTCTTGGGGTAGTTGAAGTTGGAGATGGTGTGAGGTGCACAGAGACTGGAATGGAGGTATGGTGCAGATGGTGGAGATAAGGAGTGACTACAGACTGTCAAACAATTCAGCAACGAGCTTCTTTTGAATACATAGATAGAATCCCTACAGTATGGAAGCAGGCCATTCAGCACATTGAGTCCACACCGACCCTCTGAAGAGCATTCCACACAGACCCACCCCCTACCCTATCCCTGTAATCCCACATTTCCCATGGCTAACCCACCTAAGCCGCACATCCAGTGGACATTATGGGCAACTTAGTATGGCCACACCTTCGGACTGTGGGAGGAAGCTGGAGGACCCAGAGGAAATCCACACAGACAGTTGCCTGAGGGTGGAATCAAACCTGGGTCCCTGGTGCTGCAAGGCAGCAAGTGCTAACCACTGAGCCACCGTGCCATGGACAGTGGGTCAATCCTACACAAATGGAACAGCTTGAACTTTTCTATGTGGCAGGGATTAAACCAATCAAAAAGAAGGATTGTAATTATTGACGATAGGTGTGACAGAGGTGTTGGTGCAGAAATAAAGGATTAACAGGGGAATTTCCAGAGCGAGACAGGAGACGAAAGGTAGACTTATCTTTGGAAACGAGAAGGGTTTGTGTATGTATGGAGACAAATGATAGTAATATCATTGGCCATGGCTGATTAAAGTCTAACTTCAGGAGCAGAGATGAGCATCCATTAGCAATTGTATAGACAGATGAGGGTTGATAAAACTAGTTCTTCAAAGAGATTTAGAATTGTTACACTGGGAAGGCTAATGGAAATAACTTTGGAGTAAATAACTATTTAGACGAATGGACTGCCTTCAAAGGATTCAGAAACAGAGATATTCATGTCTTACCTGTCATACCTACCTTTGATTAGACTAATGGTGTTTGAAGGAGATGGATTTGTGACAGTTGTTCAGAGTGCTTGAGAAATGGGTCTTGAAGTTGAAGTTGAGCCATTCTCTCTCTTGTCTGATTGAACCAGTGAAAACCAATTATTAACAACATCTGGTTCATTTGTGTTTTGCCAGTTTGCAGTATATTTCCTATCTCTGAGCAATGCAGAGGAGGCTCTAGCTTTTGAACAAGCCATAGGTTTGTTTACACAAGATTTAATATCTCTCCACAGTTACAAAACAATTAAATAACTCATTATACTATCACAATATTATATTGCAAATAATCCGCACACATGTATATCACAGCTATAGCTCCTGGCAGCTTCAGCAGTGTCTGTTTACTTTGCTCTGAGTCTGCACCTCGGCTTAACCAATCAAACACAGTGAACATTGATCAGTTATCAGGCTCACAAAATCAAACACAGATCAATTCAGATCAATTAAAGCGCTGAAAACTGCAACAAGAGCCTCTCTCTCATCTGATTCAACAAAGTAATAAAATCTGCTGTATAAATTGACACCACCTGGTACCTATAGAAGATATGTTGCTGTGAATCATAACAAAGAGGTGATTGTGAGCAAAGGGGGAGCCTGGGATTTTAATAAATAACTGCAGAAGTGGATAACAGTTGCCAAGGAAAGAGTTGAAGGTTAAGGAAGAAATGTAAATTTAGATTTAGATTTATTTAGATATAAATTTAGATTTATTTATTTGTCACATGTACAAAGTACAAAGTGCACAAAGTGGTTACAAAAACCAGAAAGAGAAAATTTTAATAGAGTGAAAAGATAAGCAAGAAAAAAATATCCAGATCTCAGAGTCCCAAGTCCCATCTCCACAATGATGCAGGTACCGCTCGATCGCTAGGACACCTCACTGGCCCCCCAACCCACCTCCTCACTGGCCCCCACCTCACCCCTTCACCGGCACCCCCCCACCACCTCACTGCACCCCCCCCTCCCACCACCTCAACACCTCACCGGCCCCCGCACTCACCCCCTCACCAGACCCTCCTCTCGCCCCCTCACTAACCCCCCACTTTACCCCCTCACCACTACCCCCACCCCCTCACCGGACCCCGCTCTCACCCCCTCACTGCACCTCGCTCTCACCCTCTCACCAGCCCCCGCTCTCACCCCCTCACCGGCCCCCGCTCTCATAGGCAGGGTAGTGGGCAGGGTAGATATGGACTAGCCGTTCCCATTGGTGAAGGCTTGAGAATCAGAGGGCACAGATTGAATGTAATTGCTGAAAAAAGCAATGTTGTCCCAATGAGAGCCTTCTCCCACTCAGTCAGTGCTGTGGGCCTACAATACGCTGAAGTGAAAATCCTGTACGATTACAACTGGTTGATGTTGGTTGGGTGTTTACAGGCACTGAGCCATTATTGATAGCACAGTGGCTCAGTGGTTAGCACTGCTGACACACAGCACCAGGGACCTGGGTTCGATTCCACCCTTGGGTAGCTATCTGTGTGAAGTGTATACGTTCTCCGCATATCTATGTGGATTTCCTACTGCAGTCCAAAGATGTGCAGGTTAGGGTGGATTGGCTGTGCTAAATTGTCCATAGTGTTCAGGGATGTGTAGCTTAGTTGGGTAATCATGGGAAATGCAGGGTTATGGGTCTGTGTGGAATGTGCTTGAGAGGTTTGGTGCAGACTTGATGGGCTGAATGGCCTCTTTCTGCAGTGTAGGGATTCTATGATTATGAAAGTGTTTCACTCAGTAAGACACCAGTAACATGGAAAACTTCTGCTAATGATTCGCTCAAAGAGGGAACAAACCAATTCTTATTGAGAAAACACTTTGTACACATGGTCCAGATGGTGTTGTACTAAGTTAAATTGGGATTAAGGTCAGTGGAGATACAGGTTCAGGGGTTACTGTGTGACAGGGCAAAGGAACTGGATTCATTCTGAATTGAACAGAATGTCAGTAGTACTGCCCTTTCAGGGGACAATATTGTGAATGCTTTCAGTCAGGCAGTACTACAGCCAGACATGCCTGTTGAGTGTTCATGTTGTTTCATGTATCAGTCTGGTTGAGGGGCTCAGGCTAACCTAGTGCAGTGCCCCCTTCACTTTAACAAAGATAGTGCCCATGATGTGGAGATGCTGGTGTTGGTCTGGGGTGGACAATGTCAGAATCACATGACACAAGGTTATAGTCCAACAGGTTTATTTGGAATCACAACCTTTATGGAGCGCTGCTACTTCACTTGAAGTGAAGGGAAGCACACAGGCACAGAATTTATAGGCAGAGAGATCAAAAGACCATACAGATGGTGTGAGTAAAGTGTCAACAGCTGAATAGCAAGTGAAGGGATGACCTATAATCTGATTAATTAAGGCAGAGAGATAATTACAAATAAATTAAAAATTAAAAATGGGATGGTTCTGGAGACGAACAAATTGGTTGAAATAACATGATAGGTATAAGAGTCGCATGCCAAGGGTCTAATTAATGTAACAAGTAATCCAAAACTGTATAAACAGACCTTAACAAATATGGGATGAAGCTGTGCCTCAAAGGAAGACTTGTAGCATCATCAAATCACAGAGTGGGTGGGGGGTGGGGGATGGGATTGGGGTTAGGGGGAAGTAGCCCGTTGCTGTTTCCCAACTCCAAGTTAGACCCAACAAAATAAGGCTTGAGACTTGTTAATCAGAGGACACAGCTTTGAGGTACAGCACAAACAGGGGAAGGGGGCAATTATATTTAAATGCACTGCATTATTATGGTCTGGAATGTGCCAGCTGAGAGGTTGATAGATGGGTTGATTAGTAACTTTTTAATGGAAATTATGGCAGCTGGTGTAGAAGGGAAAGAGCAGGAGCTAAAGGATGAACTGCGCAGTATTTGGAATCAAATTGACAGTTAGATGGAAAGATGGAGATTGATTAGGAACAGTTGGCATGGACATTAAGGGAAGATTGTGTCTAACTAACTGGCTGGCGTTTTTGAAAAGTTAACCATGAGGCTCGGTGAGGGCAGCAGTGTTGATGTGGTTTTTATGGATTACCAGAAGGTGTTTCATTCAGTACCACACAGCGGGCTTGTGAGGAAAGTTGGGTAAGAGGACCAGTAGCAACATAGATACAACATTGCCTGAGGGATAGGAAATGGAGAGGAATGGTCAATGGATATTTCTTTGCCTGGAGGAAGGTTTGTTGTGGAGTTTCCCAGGGGTTGGAATTGAGACCCTTCCTTTTTCTGAGATACATTAATCATCTGGATCTTGGTGTGCAGGGTACATTTTCAAATTTTGTGGATGACACGAAACTTGGAACAATTGTAGAGTGAGGAAAACATTGTGAAACTCCAAAAGGATATTAGCAGAGGGTTGGAGTGAGTAGATACATGCAGATGAAGTTCATTGTTGAGAAATGTGAGGCAATGGATTTTGGAACAAAGGGATAAACAGGATAAAGTAAGGCTACCATTCTAAAGGGTGTGCCAGAGCAGAGAAACCTGGGGTGTATATGTGCATAAGTCATTAAAGGTGGCAGCATGGGTAGAGAGCTGTCAGTAAATCATACAGTATTCTTGGGTTCATAAATTGGGCCACAGAGTATAAGAGGAGGAGATTACAATGAATTCATAAGATGCTGATTAGACTTAAGCTGGAATATGGTGTAGAATCCCAGGTGCTACACCATGGGATGGATGTGAATGCATTGGAGATTCGTGTGCAGGGGACGTTTATGAGGCTGGTTCCAGAGATGACACGTTTCAGTTGTGAGGAAAGTTTGGAGAAGTCAGGACTGTTTCCTCGGAGAGGTGAAGGCTAAAGAGTTTTGATAGGTATCAAATAGGTATCATAGGTACCAACGATATTGGCAGAAAGAGGAAAAAGGTTCCGCTAGGGGAATATAAGCAGCTAGGGGCTAGCAGCTGTAAAAGCAGAACTATAAAAGGTAATAATCTCTGGAATACTACTTGAACCATGAGCAAATTGGCACATGGTCAACAAGATTAAGGAGGTAAACATGTGGCTCAAAGATTGGTGTGGGAGAGACTGGTTTGAATTCATGGAACATTGGCAGCAGTACTGGGAAAGGAGGGAGCTGTCCCATTGGTACCAGAGTCCTGGCCAATCACGTAACTAGGGCTTAAAGTGTGTGTGTGTGTGTGTGTGTGTGTGTGTGTGTGTGTGTGTGTGTG
>NC_063367.1:22213686-22216343 GCF_021869965.1 Rhincodon typus | reverse complement strand
GTGTGTGTGTGTGTGTGTGTGTGTGTGTGTGTGTGTGTGTGTGTGTGTGTGTGTGTGTGTGTGTGTGTGTGTGTGTGTGTGTGTGGGTGTGTGTGTGTGTGTGTGTGGAGGCAGGTGTGGGTGGGGTTCAGCTGTGTGGAAATTATGGAAAAATTTAAAGGTGGGAAGGGCTCAGCAGAAGTTTCTAAAGTTCCCCAAATAAGTAATAAGACAGAGAGTATGGAAAGGGTCAGGAATCTAACCTCAGGCACAACAGATAAGGGGACAGTTATGTGAACGGGGGCAGTCAGTGCAGGGCTGGGTGTGTTGTATTTAAATACACACAGTATGTGAAACAAGGGGAATAACTAAGGTAAAATCAGGTTGATAGCGGATCTTAAGAAAAAGAATTCATGGAATATCTGCCACAAGATGGTTTTTCTGGAGCAGTTTTTGGTAGAAACCACCAGGGGACAGGCAGTTCTGGATTTGGTGATATGTAATGAGCGAGAGTTGATTAGGGAGTTTAAGGTGAAGAAAACCCAGGGGCAGTGCCTATAATATGATAAAATTTCCCCTGCCATTTGGGAGGGAGAAGTTGGAATCAGAAGTTGTATTACAGCTAAGTAAAGGTAACTACAAAGACACAAGGGAGGAGCTGATGGAAGGGGAATTGAGCAGGGAAGACAGTGGAGCAGCAATGGCAGGAATTTCTGGGGGTAATTTGGGAGGCACAGCAAAAATACATTCCAAGGAAGAAGAAACATTCTAAGGGGAGGACAAGGTAACCATGGCTGACAAGGGAAGTCAGGGACAGCAGAAAAACAAAGAAAGAGCATTTAAGGTGGTGAAAATTAGTGGGAAACCAGAGAATTTGGAAGTCTTTAAAAACTAGCAGAAAATAATCACAAAAAAACAATAAGGGAGAGAAGATGAAATATGAGAGTAAGCTAGCTAGTAACATAAAAGAAGAACACAGCAGTATTTTTAGATATCTAAAGGTAAGAGACAGGAAGGAGTCGACATTGGAGCACTGCAAAATGAGGCTGGAGAAGTGATGCTGGGCAACAAAGAAATGGCAAAGAAACTGAATAGATACTTTGCATCAGCCGTCATGGTGGAAGACACCAACAGCTTACCCAGACTTCGAGAGTTGGGGACAGAGTTCAATGTAGTGGCCATCACTAAGGAGAAGGTGCTGGGGAAGCTGAAAGGTCTGAAAGTGGATAAATTACCCAGACAGATGGACTATTCCCCAGAGTACTGAAGGAGAGAGCTGAGGAGATTGTAGAGGCATTGGTGGTGATCTTTCAGGAATCATTGGAGCCAGGGAGAGTCCCAGAGGACTGGAAAATAGCTAATGTAACATCCCTGCTAAGAAGGGAGGGAGGCAGCAGACAGGAAACTATAGGCTGGTTAGCCTGACCTTGGCTGTAGGTAAGATTTTAGAGTTCATTATGAGATTGCAGAGTATTTGGAAGTGCAGAGTAAAACAGGCTGAGTTCAGCACAGCTTTGTCAAGGGGATGTAACGCCTGACAAATCTGCTGGAATTCTTTGAGGAGGTAAGGAGCAAGTTGGATAAAGGAGAGCCAGTGGACACAATCGATTTGGATTTCCAGAAGGCCTGTTACCAAAGGACAAGCTGCTAAATAAGATAAGCGCCCATGTTGTAAGGGGCAAGATATTGACTTTGATAGAGGACTGGCTGACCAGCAGAAGTGGGGACAAAAGGGTCTTTTTCAGGATGGCAGCCAGTGACTAGTGGAGTTCTGCAGGGGTCAATGTTGGCACCACAACCGTTCATGTTATACATTAATGATCTGGATGAAGGAACTGAGGGCATTGATGCTAAGCTTGCAGATGGCAGAAAGATAGGTGGAGGGACAGGGAGTGTTGAGAAAGTGGGGAGGCTGCAGAAGGACTTGGACAGGCTAGGACAGTAGGCAAAGAAGGTGCAGATGGAATACAATTTAGGAAAGTGTGGTTATGCACTTTGGTAGGAAGAATAGAGACGTAAACTAGTTTCTAAATGGGGAAAGTTTTCAGAAATCTGAAACACAAAGGGACATGGGAGTCTTAGTTCATGATTCTCTTAAGGTTAACATACAGGTTCAGCTGGCATTTAGAAAGGCAAATGCAATGTTGGCATTCATTTCAAGAGGGCTAGAATACAGGAACAGGAATGAGAGGGGATCTGACTGAAACCTACAGAATACTGAGAGGCCTGGATAGAGTGGATGTGGGGGAGATGTTTTCTCCAGTAGGAGAGCCCAGGACTCGAGGGCACAGCCTCAGAGTGAAGGGATGACCCTTTGGAACTGAGATGAGGAGAAATTTCTTCAGCCAGAGGGTGGCGAATCTGTGGGACTCATTGTTGCAGAAGGCTGTGGAGGCCAATCTTTGAGTATAGTTAAGACACAGAGAGAAAGGTTCTTGTTTGGTAAGGGGATCAAGGGTTACAGGGAGAAGGCAGAAGAATGGGGTTGAGGAACATAACAGCCATGATAGAATGGTGGAACTGAATGGCCGAATTCTGCTCTTATGTCTTATGGCTTAATGGTCAAAAGATGCAAGCGTTGAGGTGAGAAAATACTTTTTCACTCAGAAAGTAGTTAGTGTCTGGAATGCACTGGCTGGAAATGTGGTGGAGACAAAATGCCTCAATTCAAGAGGACA
>NC_063367.1:22210591-22213186 GCF_021869965.1 Rhincodon typus | reverse complement strand
GGGGGTAATATTTACCTGGCTCACCCTCACACACCCCTCCCTTCAGGCCCTCTGTCTCTCCCCACCACCTCCTGCACCACGGTCACTTCTGCCTCTGAGCACAAAGGGAATGGAGCACAGTGGCGGTAGGTTTGCCAGTATTTCAGAAATCCATCAAAGATTCTCCGAGACAACAAGGTGCAGGGCTGGATGAACACAGCAGGCCAAGCAGCATCATAGGAGCAGGAAAGCTGATGTTTCGGGCCGAGACCCTTCTTCAGAAATGGGGGAGGGGAAGGGGCTTCTGAAATAAATAGGGAGAGAGTGGGAGGCGGATAGAAGATGGATAGAGGAGAAGATAGGTGGAGAGGAGACAGACAGGTCAAAGAGGCGGGGATGGAGCCAGTAAAGGTGAGTGTAGGTGGGGAGGTAGGGAGGAGATAGGTCAGTCCAGGGAGGACGGACAGGTCAAGACGGTGGGATGAGGTTAGTCGGTAGGAGATGGGGATGGGGCTTGAGGGGGGAGGAGGGGGAAGGTGAGAGGAAGGACAGATTAGGGAGGCGGGGATGAGCTGGGCTGGTTTTGGGATGCGGTGGGGGGAGGGGAGATTTTGAAGCTTGTGAAATCCACATTGATACCATTGGGCTGCAGGGTTCCCAAGCGGAATATGAGGTGCTGTTCCTGCAACCTTCGGGTGGCATCGTTGTGGCACTGCAGGAGGCCCAGGATGGACATGTCGTCTGAGGAATGGGAGGGGGAGTTGAAATGGTTCGCGACTGGGAGGTGCAGTTGTTTATTGCGAACCGAGCGTAGGTGTTCTGCAAAGCGGTCCCCGAGTCTCCGCTTGGTTTCCCCGATGTAGAGGAGGCTACAACGGGAACAGCGGATGCAGTATACCACATTGGCAGATGTGCAGGTGAACATCTGCTTGATGTGGAAAGTCTTCTTGGGGCCTGGGATGGGGGTGAGGAGGGAGGTGTAGGGGCAGGTGTAGCACTTCCTGCGGTTGCAGGGAAAAGTGCCAGGTGTGGTGGAGCTGGAGGGGAGTGTGGAGCGGACAAGGGAGTCACGGAGAGAGTGGTCCCTCCGGAAAGCAGATAAGGGTGGGGTGGGAAAAATGTCTTTGGTGGTGGGGTCGGATTGCAGATGGCAGAAGTGTCGGAGGATGATGGGTTGGATCCGGAGGTTGGTGGGGTGGTACTTGAGGACGAAGGGGATTCTGTTTTGGTTGTTATTGCGGGGAGGGGGTGTGAGGGATGAGTTGCAGGAAATGTGGGAGATATGGTTGAGGGCGTTCTCGACCACTGAGGGGGGCGGAATTTGCGGTCCCTGAAAAACGAGGACACCTGAGATGTACGGGAGTGGAATGCCTCATCCTGGGAGCAGATGCGGCAGAGGCGAAGGAATTGGGAATAGGGGATGGCATTTTTGCAGGAAGGTGGGTGGGAGGAGGTGTATTCTGGGTAGCTGTGGGAGTCGGTGGGCTTGAAATGGATATCGGTTTCTAGGTAGTTGCCAGAGATGGAGACAGAGAGGCAAGGAAGGAAAGAGATATTCAGGCATGGAGTGAAGACAGGGCTGAGGGTACATTGCTTTATGTCTTAACGTGACCCAGGAACAGAGAATGCAGCGAGACGCAGAGAGAGAGTTCCGGAATTCAGTATTGACACATTTTCCCAGTCTGTAAACACAGAATGCAATGGAGCAGATAGACAGACCTAATAGAGAGGAGAAGGCCCATTATTAGCCTCATTAACTGAGTCACATAGTTTATAACTGACCCCTTCCGACAGGAGGCAGACAATAGATAAGTTATTGTCCATGTCATCTTCCTGCTGTCACTGTGCATCAGTTCATATTGAAATGCAAAGCTGTGAATCACTCGATCTGCCCAATTCACTGATATCTTTTATGACAGATTGTTGCACCAAGTGTCAGATGCAGTTGATTCTGGTCCATAGCTGTGTCATTCTGCAATATCAGGAGGCAAGGGAGCGAGGGCTGAAAACTCAGGGAACACATGCTGCACAAAATCACAGAAATGTCAGTGTGCAGACAGAGTCTATTCAGCCCATCATGTCTGCGCAGGGTCTTGGAATGAGACTGTTGTCAATCTCTTGTTTCGATTTAATTAACCATCCAATGGTTGGAAAGCCTCCTCCATCATTGCTGGCTCGATCCTTACAACCATTTTTCAACGGAGGGTATTACATTTACAATTTCCCCTCAGTGTGGGGAAGTCTGAAAGTCTCTACAATTTCCATTCTCACTTCCTTCATTTTCCTCGGATCCATCTCATCCAGTCCCAGTGCGGGACCTCCCAAGGTACAGATACACCCCATACCTCAGTGTGGGCCCTTCCACAGAGCATTTGCACCCCATATCCTAGTGTGGGACCTCCCAACGAGCAGATACGCCCCATACCCAGTGTGGGACCTCCCACATTGTTAATACACCCCATATCCCATTGTGGGACCTCCCAGACAGCAGATATACCCAGTATCCCAGTGTGAGACCTCCCACAGTGCAGATGCACCCCGTATTCCAGTGTGAGACCTCCCACAGAGCAGATACATCCCATATCCCAGTATGCGACCTCCTACAGAGCAGATACA
>NC_063367.1:22200044-22210581 GCF_021869965.1 Rhincodon typus | reverse complement strand
AGATACATCCCATATCCCAGTATGCGACCTCCTACAGAGCAGATACACCCCATATTCCAGTGTGGGACCTCCCAGACAGCAGATATACCCTGTATCCCAGTGTGAGACTTCCCACAGAGCAGATACACCCCATTTCCCAGTGTGGGACCTCCCACAGAGCAGATACACCCCATATCCCAGTGTGAGACCTCCCACAGAGCAGATATACCCTGTATCCCAGTGTAAAGCCTCCCACAGTGCAGATGCACCCCACACCCCAGTGTGAGACCTCTCACAGTGCAGATGCACCCCATACCCCAGTGTGAGACCTCCCACAGAGCAGATACACCCCATATCCCAGTCTGGGATCACAAGGTGTCACTTGCATTACCCTGCAATGGGACTCCTTCCAAATTGCAACACGTTCTGGATCCAGTTACCAACTGATGGGCATCAATTCATTCTTAAAGGGGAGACCTGTGTGTACCCCATCCCCCTGTTAAAGGGGAGGCCTGTGTGTATCCCATCCCCCTGTTAAAGGGGAGGCCTGTGTGTACCCCATCCCCCTGTTAAAGGGGAGGCCTTGGTGTACCCCACCCCAATGTTACAGGGGATGTCTAGGTATTAACCATCCACTGTTAAAGGGGAGGTCTGGTTTATACCATCCAGCTCTTAAAGGGGAGGTCTGTGTATACCTCCTCCCTGTGTTAAAGGGGAGGTCTGTGTGTACACCCTCCCTGTGTTAAAGGTGAGGTATGGGTGTACCCCCTCCCTGTGTTAAAGGGGAGGTGTGGGTGGTGGAGTGGCACAGCTGAGCGGGTCCCCTGTGAAGTGGTTCCCAATCTCCTGACGGTGTCACAATCTGTTGGAGCCCAGTCTTTTGGAGACAGAAGGCTGTTGGACTGGTGAGACACCCGAGCCTTATTGTGTTCTCATTTTCACATCAACACAGGAATATTGGCTTGGATCAGGTCCAGGAATTCTGGCTGATACATGTGCCCACAGTTTAATACTTTCAGGCAGCGCTCTCCATTCCTTTGTGAAATGTGGAATCTGTGAGAAGCCCCTTCCCTTGGAAATAGGGAACTGTACAGAAAGAGACTGGTTCTGCTATGTGTCTGTGCTGGCCTTGGAAATGAAACCTCCAGTTGGTTCCACTCTCCTTGCTCTTCCCTCCAAAGGTTTTCCAAACAGATCCCTGGGATGGAGAGCATTGACGCCAGAAGAGAGACTGGATTAGTTTGGATTATATTCACTGCAGATTAGGTTGGGGTGAGGGTGGGGCATCTCATAGAAGCCTATAGGGTCAGACAGGGTAAACACAGGGAGGGTGTTCCCAGTGACTGTGAAGTCTAGAGCCAGGTTCCAGAGTGTAAGGATATGGGCTATCTAGGACTGAGCTGAGGAGAAATGTCTTCACCCAAATAGTGGGGGAACCTCTGGAATTCTCTGCCACAGAAAGTGATCAGGGCTGAAATACCAAACATTTTCAAAGAGGAGTTAGATACAGTTCTCAGGGTGAATAGGATCAAAGGGGAGGAGGTGGGAAGGGCGGACTGAGTTGGATGATCACCCAAGATCATGTTGGATAGCACAGCAGGCTCAGAGGGCAGAATGGTTACAAGCTGATTACTGACCCTGCGCCCCACCCCCCCCCCACCCCCGGTCACTGACCCCCCTCCTCTGTACTGTTACTGTGTTAAAAGCAGGAGCGAGAGGCTCAGGGGCGTGAATCTATTGTAATTGTTGGGGTTTCTGTCTGTAACCAAGACCATTCACCTGGGGCTGTGGTGATCTGGGTCCCAGGGGATGGGGGGTGGAGGGGAGTGTGAGGGGTTTTGTGGGGGAGAGGGGTAAAGGGGGTGGGGGCATTCTCCTTCACAGCTTCAATCTCAATAGCATATGAACTGAGGAGACGTTTCCCTTACAGTGAACAGCAGAATCTTTGCTGCTTGAGGTGAAGCATGTTATTGCAATTCAGCATTTTACCTTCTGCATTTGCAGAATACTCTCTCAGCTTCTCTCAAACTCCACTGGGGGGTAGTGTCAGGATGATGAGGAATTGGCTCTCTCTTCACTGACTGACAGCTTGCACCTGCTCAGTTCCTATTTTTAACGCTCCCGATGCTGAGTTCTGGCTGGAATGTTGCTGACACCATCTCGATCATCTTCACGTTGGCACATTATCAGGAGAAACCCTGGAGGAAATGCGAGCCTGGTTTTCTGTGACACCAGCAGCACAGCCTCCTTCAGCCTCCGCTCAAATACAGCACTGCCACCGCCTCTCGGCAAGGAGGTTTCACAGCTTCTAGCCCCCACCCAAACATCCTGCCACTTTGTCACACCCTTCCCCAACCTGCTACCCGCTCCCTGCTCACTCCCCACCCCCTCCATCCCCTCACCTTCCCATGCTCACTCCCATCCTATTCCCACACACCTTTCTTACACACCCCTTACCCCACCCTGACCCTCGCCACCCACCTCACTCCCCATTCCGCACCCTTACCCACTCACCTTCCTCACCCTCACATTCCCTCACCACCACCCTCCACCCCCTGCACCCTCCCCCAAATACCTTTCTCACATACACACCCCACCATGGAATACGGAACCTGCACACACTGTGACTGAGCCTAGTCAGCACTTCATTCCCCTCCATCACTTAGACACCCCCCCACTCCACCATCTCCACTACCATCCTCTCCCCATTTCCTTCCTCACCATCATCCCTTACCCTCGTTCCCAACCATCCTAATCCCCCATCCAGCTCTGTCTTTATCACCCTCCCCACACACTCTCTTCCTCATACCTATTCCTGCCATTTAACAGCATCCCCAACTCATTTCTCTCAGCCCCACCCCTCTCTGTGAGTCCCCTCTTGTCCCCTCATCCTCTAACTCACTCGTTCAGCTCCACTTCTCTCCCTTATCCACACCTCAATCCCTGATCTCCACCCCTCTTCCTCATCATTTACTCTCCCTCTCTCCCCCCCCCCCCCCCCCCTCATTTCCTCTTCTTCCATCACACTCTTCACTTCTCACCCTCACTCCCCGCACCCCCCTGGGGAATGAGGGAAAGGGAAGACGGTGATGAGGCAAACAGGGAGAGGATGGAGTATAGTGAGGGGGACACAGGGAGGGAGAAACAGCTCAGTGGTTAGCACTGCTGCCTCGCAGGACCAGGGAACCGGGTTCAATTCCAGACTGTGGCGACTGTCTGTGTGGAGTTTGCACATTCTCCCCGTGTCTGTGTGGGTTTCCTCTGGGTGCTCTGGTTTCCTCCCACAGTCCAAAGATTTGCAGGTTAGGTGGACTGGCCATGCTAAATTGCTCATAGTGTTCAGGGATGTGCAGGCTGGATGGGTTAGCCATGGGAAATATAGGGTTACAGGGATAGGGTAGAGGTTGGGTGGGATGCTCTTCAGAGGGTCAGTGTGGACTCGATCGGCCAAATGGCCTGCTTCCACACAGTAGGCATTCTATAATTCATTCAAAATCCTGAAAAGCAATATTTCAATTGAGGAATTGAATGAGGACAAGGTCGTGGAACATGGTTAATAAAACAGCTACAACTAAATTATGTGATGAGCTGTTCTGAGGAAGGGTCACCGGACCCAAAACATTAACTCTGTTTTTTCCTTCACAGATGCTGCCAGACCTGCTGAGCTTTTCCAGCAACTTGTGTTTTTGTTCCCGATTTACAGCATCTGTAGTTCTTTTGGTTTTTATGTGATGAGCTGCTTATTCAAGTTGTTTACATTGTCATCTTTTTGTGGAATTCCTGTTATAATGATCCATACTAACTGGCTGCTCATTACCTTGGCAGGCT
Source organism: Rhincodon typus (assembly GCF_021869965.1). Taxonomy (NCBI): domain Eukaryota; kingdom Metazoa; phylum Chordata; class Chondrichthyes; order Orectolobiformes; family Rhincodontidae; genus Rhincodon; species Rhincodon typus. The sequence goes on along the minus strand of NC_063367.1, from coordinate 22,206,774 downwards.
CTAATTAGGTTAATACCTGTCTGATTAAAATTCAGGTGTTCCCCTGTAAATCAAAGTTTGTTTTTGACCAGTAACCTATGTTTTGAGTATGATGCACAGTCTGAACTTCCCCATGACGATATGTGTGAGCTCAGTCATGTCAGCAACATGTAGAGAGACTCACCCATGGGGAACACTGGGATTTACCTTGTTCCACACTGCCTGGGGTCACATAGTCAGCGATGGAGTCAGAGTCTGGGCATGTTCCAGTCCACACTCTTCCTGCCAACTGAGGGATTTCTCTGATTGCACTAAGCAGATGTTGGCAATGTTCACATCTGGTTTGCTACAAGCCTGGGGCTGGGAAAGGAATGGTCAAACTGAAAGTAACATTTAGTCCTGGTGCTGAAATCAGTGACTAGCCCTAAGTCATTAATTTCTTGTTAAAATAGCCCTCCCCCTGAGCTCCTCTGAATGAAGTGTGCAGAGGTGGTTTACCATCACAGACTTTGCGTCTTTTAGCAATCCAATTGATTCTTTTCAGTTAATTGTGTTTGTAGCTGCACAACTGACTATTCCTCTACTACCCGTTACAATTTAAAAGCAATAAAAATCAATTTGTAAACTTGCTGATGCAGTGTTTATTGTGCCTGCCAATGTGTGCTGCTTATCATAGCTTTATAAACTCTCTCAAATACTGGCCAGAGTTTCTCACAGATTAGTAATTTTAGCATCAGCACAACCAGAGCATATTCTGACTTCCTATTTGCCCTTTCTTTTCTTTTTTTACCCCAATCACTGTACCCTCCCTCCCGAAGATGCTGTGCCTACTGAACCTACATTGGTACCATCACACATTCTGACCGTTCTCCCTCCTTATTTATGGAACAATATCAGTACAATGGAGGTGGCTCAGAGGGGGTTTACCAGCTTGAGACCAGAATGAGTGGGCTGTATGATGAGGGAGAGGTGGACAGACTGGCTTTGTTTCCACAGAAGTGTCGAACAGTGAGGGGTCAGTTGGTTGAAGTCCTTTTATACATTCACAGGATGAGGGTGTCGCTGGCTAGGCAGCATTTATTGCCCATCCCTAATTGCCCAGAGGGCAGTTAACAGTCAACCACATTGCTGTGGGTCTGAAGTCACATGTAGGCCAGACCAGGTAAGAATGGCAGCTTCCTTCCCTAAAGGACATTAGTGGGTTTTTCCCCTGACAATCAACAATGGATTCATGGTCATCATTAGATTCTTAATCCCAGGTATTTTATTGAATTCAAATTCCACCACCTGTCATGATTCAAACCCAGGTCCCCAGAACATTACCTGGGTCTCTGGATTAACAGTCCAGCGATAATACCACTAGGCCATCATCTAAAGTGCACATTCCCATCTACCCTTGATCACCTTCCATTTCCTGCCTCAGATAATCCATTTTAAAACTATTCAAGCTGCCTTGCTGTGCTGTCTCTGGAGGAGGACTTGCAGGGGGTGGTGTTCCCATGTATCTGCTGCCTTTGTCCTTGTAGATGGAAGTGGCCATGGGTTTGGAAGGTGCTGTCTGAGGCTCTTTGGTGAATTGCTGCAGTGCATCTTGTAGATAGTACACACTGCTGTAAGATCCTGATGGTCTGATAAGGTAGTTGTGGAAAGGAAGTTTCGTCTTGCAGGTCACTCAAGGTAAGGGATGCAGCTTCCATAGCTGACTAGTTCAGGGCCAATATGAAGGGGATTTTGTTTTCTCTCTCACAGGATAGAGAACACTGGAGCTCTCTCCCTAGGAGAGCAGAGCAAGGCAGCCTATATAGTTTTAAAATGGATTATCAGAGGCAGGAATAGGAAGGTGATCAAGGGTAGGTGGGAATGTGCACTTTAGACCATGGACATATCAGTCCTGTTCTCGTTGACGGGTGGAGCAGGGGTGGATGGGCCGAATAGTCCGAATAGTCTTCCTCAGCTCAAATTCCATGGGGCATGGGTGTTGCTGCCTGGACCAGCATTTCTTGCCTGTCCCTGGTTGCCCTTGAGAAGGTGGGGGTGAGCTGCCTTCTTGACCATTGTAGTCCATGTGCTGTGGGTAGACCCACAATGCCCTTAGAGAGGGAATTCCAGGATTGTGACCCAGCGATATATGGTGAGTGACCCAGAGGGGAACTTGCAGGGGATGTTGTTCCCATGTACCTGCTGCCCTTGCCCTTCTAGATGGAAGTGGTTGTGGGTTTGGAAGGTGCTGTCTGAGGATCTTTGGTGAATTTCTGCAGAGCATCTTGTAGATAGTACACACTGCTGCTACTGAGCGTCAGTGGTGGAGGGAGGGAATGCTTGTGGATGTGGTGCCAATCAGCACTGAGGGAGAGCCGCGCTGTCAGAGGGTCAGTGCTGAGGGAGCAGGCACTGTCGGAGGGTCAGTACTGAGGGAGTGCCGCACTGTAGGAGGGTCAGTGCTGAGGGAGCGCCACACTGTCGGAGGGTCAGTGCTGAGGGAGCACCGCACTGTCGGAGGGTCAGCACTGAGGGAGCGCCTCACTGTCGGAGGGTCAGCACTGAGGGAGCGCAGCACTGTCAGAGGGTCAATACTGAGGGAGCGCCGCACTGTCGGAGGGTCAGTGCTGAGGGAGTGGGCACTGTCGGAGGGTCAATACTGAGGGAGCGTCGCACTGTCGGAGGGTCAGTGCTGAGGGAGTGGGCACTGTCGGAGGGTCAGTGCTAAGGGAGCGCCGCTCTGTCAGAGGGTCAGTGCTGAGGGAGTGGGCACTGTCGGAGGGTCAGTGCTGAGGGAGTGGGCACTGTCGGAAGGTCAATACTGAGGCAGCGCTGTGCTGTCCACAAGATATCAGAAAATGTATAAAATCCCAACATAAACACGAAAATGACCAACTAGACTGACCACTACTCAGGATTAAAGCAATTCACACCAAGTTCCTTTAATAACAGAAAAATATCTCTTTATTATAACATACTTAACTTCAACAAGAACAATAAAAAGAAAAGATTTCTAATTTACAGAAGTAACTATGCCCTTCAAACTCCCAAACACACACACACTCAACCAGGATTAAAACGAATAAAAGTTAACATAGATATTAGCAGTAGAAAAAATATAGTCAGGGTAAGCAAGATTCGGGAGATCAGAAATCCAGAGTGCAGGATGAAAGTAGCACGGTGGCTTTGTGGTTAGCACTGCTACCTCAGAGTGCCAGGGACCTGGGTTCAATTCCACCCCTGGGTGGCTGTCTGTGTGGAGTTTGCATGTTCTTCCCACATCTGTGTGGGTTTCCTGTGGGTGCTCCAGTATCCTCACACAGTCAAAGGTGTGCAGGTTAGGTGGATTGGCCATGAGAAATTGCCCATAGTGTCTAGGATGGGAAAAGCAGGGACAGGTCTGGATGGGATGCTCTTCAGAGGGTCAGTGTGGACTCAAAGGGCTGAATGGCCTGCTTCCACACTGTAGGGATTCTATGATTTTTCACACTTTTAATTTTTAACAATGAAGATACAATGTTGACTGTAGGGTTATGATTATCAATCAAGTCGATGTTTGATCAGGTGAACTTAGGCTGTTCCTTGTATGAATTCTTCTATTAAACTTTCTTGAATTCACTGTCATTTTCACAATCCAGAGAGAGACAGAGAGGTGCTTCCTGTCTGCAGCTCTGGATGTTTCCCACTGTCTGCTGCTCTTGACACTTCCAGCATTTTAAACATTCTCCAGCTGAACCACTCGTAGGGCTGTTGCCAGGCAGAATTCCTTTAACTCAAATGATCCTTGCTAACGTTCAGACTCGAATTCTCCTACCTACTGCTTCCAAAGAGCAATATGCATTGCACAGCTCAACAGCATGCAACATTTAATTTTCAACTCCCAGTTATAGTAGTCTGATTTCTATTTCAAATTATAATCCCAAAAAGTCAAAATGATGTGGTCTTACACCGAGGTTAGACATCCAGTAGATATCCAGCGTTGTCAGAATCTGTAAAGCAATGTACCTACTGCAAAATAATACACTCCCTACACTGTCCCCATCAAACACCCAGAGGACAGGGACAGCACAGGGTCAGATACAGAGTAAAGCTCCCTCTACACTGTCCCAGCTGAACTATTTCACTGATGTTAATATAGCTCAGTTACATTAATGCAAGCTGTGCCTTCAAATGAAGACATACCCATCACATGGGCCATTTTCAGCCCATTAACCAAAGGGACAATGCTGTCATGTGCAAACACAGTCTGTTGTCTTCTTGATTGTGGGTGATTCCAGGTGATCAGAAACATCGAAGCAGGAGTAAACCACTCAATACGATCAGAGCCGATCATCCAACTCATTTCCCCATTCCTGCTTTCTCCCTAATTCCCTTTATCCCTAAGAACTGCATCTAACTGTTCCTTGAAAATAGCCAATGCTTTGTCGTTGACTGCTTTCTGTAACACAGAATTCCACAGGCTCCCCACCTTCTGGGGACAGACATGTCTCCTCATCCCAGTCGCACTGGCCTAGCCTGTACCTTCAGACTGTGATTTCCCTGGACTTTATTGGTTGCTGTAGAACCTTCAGGATGAGTGATGGGGAAAGCAGTGAGAGGGAGTCACCTGGGCACTAAGCACTAGGCTCACCGCAGGGACAAAATGAGAGAGAGGCATTTGTCTGTGTGAAATAGCCCTGAGCAATTACCAGCCCATTCAACGACAGGAACAGCAACCAACAAAACACATGAGTGTCACAGTGATTTTCCCTAGCATCCCACCAGATGGTTATTGGGAAACATCCCAGGATCCAAAACAGAATTTGTGCTGAATGTGGCTCAGTTATCATGGATCAAACTTCATCAATGCACAACTAAGTGAAATATACAATACAGAAATAGGCCACTCAGCCCATCTACTCCGTGATGGTGCTTCTGCTCCACAGGAGCCTCCACCCACCCTCTGTTCACCTCAGCACCCCCTCCACTTCCTGCCTCCCCTCATCGATTGAGTGATAATTGGTTTGAAATGTTGCAATGGCAGGTGTTGAACTTTGACGGTGATTTCAATAAAGTGAGTCATTGGAACTCCCAAGGTAATTACAGACAAGCAGTAAAGTTTAAAATCACATTAAATATTGCACAATTACCAGCTTTTCAGAACGCAAATAATTACAACATGTTGCAAAACTCAGGTCTCCTTAATTTACAGAATCACAAATTTCAACAGCTCCCTGTGCTTTGTATTAAAGGCTATAGATCATCTGTTGTCAGGCCGAGTTCATTAAATTCTCAATCATTTGCATATTATTTATGAGTTTAATAAAAGAAGGGGATTGGAATGCCTTGTAGTCGATTTGTTCTAGATCTTATTTACAGAACGGAATTTTCTGCTTAATTTCAGCGTATAGTTACTTTTCTGTGGTTGCACCAAAAGGACAGTGACCGGGGCAGCTGGGAGGCAGTGGAAGGGGACATTCAGAATTCTCCAGTGAAATCAAACTGAAAACCTCTCCCACTCTTTCTCAAGGGATCACAGATTCAGCAATTTGATTGTGTCAGAGGAACTCTACGACATGCTGACCTTCAATCAGTTCCATCTTTATCCAACTTTTCCTGAAACACATTCCCAGTCCTCCCCTCACCACTTCGCCCACACCATTCGCTTTCACACCTCATTGCATCAAAACATCAATCATGTCTACCAGCCTTTTCCCAGATTTCCCATACACTGAAGTATATCCAAATCATTCGTACTATTTGCCACTCTGATCAATTTCTGAGCAAAATAATTGTCTGAAATTTAATTACACATTCAAATTAATTAGCACCCAAAGCAGACTGCGTTCTGTGCTCTGCTCCTATGATGCTGCTTGGCCTGCTGTGTTCATCCAGCCCTGCACCTTGTTGTCTCTGCGTTTCTGTGTGTCCCAGTATTTGTCACAATTGGTTCGGTTTTAGAACATAAGAACATAAGAACTAGGAGCAGGAGTAGGCCATCTGGCCCCTCGAGCCTGCCCCGCCATTTAATAAGATCATGGCTGATCTTTTTGAGACTCAGCTCCACTTACCCGCCCACTCACCATAACCCTTAATTCCTTTACTGTTCAAAAATTTTGTCTAGCCTTGCCTTAAAAACATTCAGTGAGGTAGCTTCAACCGCTTCACTGGGCAGGGAATTCCACAGATTCACAACCCTTTGGGTGAAGAAGTTCCTCCTGACCTCAGTCCTACATCTGTTTCCCTTTATTTTGAGGCGATGCCCTCTAGTCCTAGTTTCACCTGCTAGCGGAAACAACCTCCCTGCCTCCACCTTATCTATTCCCTTCATAATCTTATATGTTTCTATAAGATCTCCCCTCATTCTTCTAAATTCCAATGAGTATAATCCCAGTCTACGCAGTCTCTCCTCATAATCCAACCCTCTCAACTCTGGAATCAACCGAGTGAATCTCCTCTGCACCCCCTCCAGTGCTAGTATATCCCTTCTCAAGTAAGGAGACCAAAACTGCACACAGTACTCCAGGTGTGGCCTCACCAGGACCCTATACAGCTGCAGCATAGCCTCCCTGTTTTTAAACTCCATCCCTCCAGCAATGACAGACAAAATTCCATTTGTCTTTTTAATTACCTGCTGCACCTGCAATCCTACTTTTAGTGATTCATGCACAAGGACACCCAAGTCCCTCTGCACAGCAGCGTGCTGCAATTTTTTACCATTTAAAACATAGTCCATTTTGCTGTTATTCCTACCAAAATGGATGACCTCACACTTATCAACATTGTACTCCAT
>NC_063367.1:22194450-22199544 GCF_021869965.1 Rhincodon typus | reverse complement strand
CCCTGTGACGGTGTCACCGAGGGGAGGGGGTGGGGACCCTGTGACGGTGTCACCGAGGGAAGGGGGTGGTGACCGTGTCACGGTGTCACCGAGAGGAGCCGGTGAGGTGAAGAGCTCACGAAGAAGCAGAAAGATGGGCTGGGGATCTGGGTGAGACACGGGACGTCGACATTAGGTATATTTTTGTTGCATGTACTAATGTAGGAGTTTAAATAAAAGGAAAGATCAATCTCCTATTTTGTGAAGGTACGCCTGGGGAGCTGAGGCCCAAATTTAGCACACCCTACCCTATGTGGGACACCCTAGATGCCCCTGGTTGTCTGGGTGACCATGTGTAGGAGGTGCCTCTGGCTAGACCAACTCGAGCTCAGGATTTGGAATTCTACATTTGGAAGTCACTGTGCATTTGGATCTCAGAAGTTGCACACCAAAAACAAATCAGAGAGTCACAGAGTCATACAGCACAGAAGCAAACCCTTTGGTCAAATTCGTCCCAAATTAATCTGGTCCCATTTGTCTGTGTTGGGCCCATATCCCTCTAACCCTTTCCTAATCATCTACCTGCCCAAATGTCTTTTCAATGTTATCAGGGTTGGTCATAGCTATGACAGAGACTCGGCTGAGAAATGAACAAGACTGTCACTTCATTGTGAGGAGATAGTAAGAACTGCCGATGCTGGAGTCAGAGATAACACAGTGTGGAGCTGCAGGAACACAGCAGGCCAGGCAGCATCAGAGGAAACTTTTGTCAGGGCTGAAGAGATTACCAGAGGGTTGCAGTGGGAGAGAGATCCACTGAGGTCTTTCCAGAGGGAAGAGGATAACTTCTTCAAGGTGGGCATCCTGAGAAGAGGCTTCACAGTGAGGTTATAACTTACTCAGAGATAGTAAGAACTGCTGATGCTGGAGTCAGAGACAACACAGTGTGCAGCTGCAGGAACACAGTAGGCTTTGCTCCTCTGATGCTGCCTGGCACTTTTTCATTCCCGGCTGTAGGGTATTCAAATCAGATTGGGCAGGGAATAGGTGAATTTAGAATTAGGTTTTAGTGTCATGTGTGCAGTGAAAAGTGTTACAAACTCCCCATTCTGTGACACCATCTTAAAATAAAAAATACAAAACCAGAAATTTAAAAATATAAGATAAGATGAAATAAAGAAACAGAACCAAAGGAAAAATGAAATGGCCAGCCCTTAAAGGCTGAAAAGAGAAAGGGAAAAAGTCCAGATTTTAAAGTCTTATCTCCCCAGGCCTAGCCCTGACCTGGGGTATGCTCCACCGATCACTGGGAGGGGTCAGCTCTGTTACTGCTCACAATACCGAGCCAGCTCTCATCCTGCTGAAGGCTCTGGTAAAGGCTGTTAAAGAGACGAAAAAAAGACAATGGGCATAAATGAAAAAGAAAAGTTAAAAAGGCAGGGGCTTACAATATTGATCAAGGAATCATTATAGCAGTTTGGAGGAATATGTCATAAAAGGATCATCAAATTAGAACATAATTGTAGATGTAATAAACACAAAACAAGCAATCATGCTATTGGCTGTATATTATAGGTCCTCAAACAGTCAGAAAGACATGGAGAATAAAATAGGTAAAAAAATTTCGGAGAAGTGTAAGAATGATAAAGCAGTAGTAGTCAAGGTTTTAACCAATCAAATATTAACTTGGGAAAGTTTTATTATGCAACGTAAAAGGAACAAATTCCTAAACTGAATCCAGGGGAATATTTTTAGCCATTAAAATCATGTTTGCAGATGACACTAAGATTGGTGGAGTAGCAGATAGTGAAGGGGACTGTCGGAGAATGCAGCAGAATATAGATAGATTGGAGAATTGGGCGGAGAAATGGCAGATGGAGTTCAATCCAGGCAAATGCGAGGTGATGCATTTTGGAAGATCCAATTCAAGAGCGAACTATATGGTAAATGGAAAAGCCCTGGGGAAGATTGATGCACAGAGAGATCTGGGTGTTCAGGTCCACTGTACCCTGAAGGTGGCAACGCAGGTGGATAGAGTGGTCAAGAAGGCATACGGCATGCTTTCATTCATCGGACGGGGTATTGAGTACAAGAGTTGGCAGGTCATGTTATAGTTGTATAGGGCTTTGGTTCGACTACATTTGGAATACTGCATTCGGTTCTGGTCACCACATTACCAAAAGGATATGGATGCTTTGGAGAGGGTGCAGAGGAGGTTCACCAGGATGTTGCCTGGTATGGAGGGCGCTAGCTATGAAGAGAGGTTGAGTAGATTAGGATTATTTACATTAGAAAGACGGAGGTTGAGGGGGGACCTGATTGAGGTCTACAAAATCATGAGGGATATAGACAGGGTGGATAGCAAGAAGCTTTTTCCCAGAGTGGGGGACTCAATTACTAGGGGTCACAATTTCGAGGTGAGAGGGGAAAAGTTTAAGGGAGATATGCATGGAAAGTTCTTTACGCAGAGGGTGGTGGGTGCCTGGAACGCATTGCCAGCGGAGGTGGTAGAGGCGGGCACGATAGCGTCATTTAAGATGTATGTAGACAGATACATGAATGGGCAGGGAGCAGAGGGGTACAGATCCTTGGAAAATAGGCGACAGGTTTAGATAGAGGATCTGGAACGGCGCAGGCTTGGAGGGCCAAAGGGCCTGCTCCTGTGCTGTAATTTTCTTTGTTCTTTGTTCTATCACATAGAAACCCAACAAGGGAGGGGACAGTCTGGACCCAATATTGAGGAGTGGGCCCTGGCAGGTGGAAGGGAAGCAGGGGAACAGTTTGGAGATAGTGACCATAACTCGGTTATATTTATGGCAGTTCCGGAAAAGGATGAGGATGGGTTAGGAATAAAAATTCTGAACTGGGGAAAGACTAATTTACTGAGAGAAAATACGATTTGAAGCAGTTGCAGATAAGACAGTGTCAGTGCAATGAGAGGAAACAGTTAGACTACAGAACGCCTCTATTCTCTTAAAGACAAAGTTTGAGACCAAGACAGCGAGCCCTGGATGTCAGCAAAATAAAGGTTAGGATTAAGACAAAAAGGGAAACTAATGGCAGACACTGAGCGCTGTATAAAGTGTAATCTCAAGACCAGGGTGTGCCGTGACAAGTGTGCAATGAGATTCTTGGGAAGTTGCTGTACCTGAGTGTTGTAGCAGTCTCTGTGCTTCCAATCCCACACCCACTGTGCAAACACACACACACACACTCTCTCTCTTTCTCTTTCCCACACACACTCACTCACACACGCATATGCTCACTTTCTCATGCATACACACACAGAGAAAGAGAGAGAGATGCACACACGCAGACACTCACACACGCACACACACACACGCAGACACACACATACACAATCACACACACACTGACACACACACACACACAAACACACACACACACACATACACACACACACACATATGGTTCACTCCAAGTGATATCAACAAATGGTTGCAGGCACTGGATACTGCAAGGGCTACTGGCCCTGACAACATTCTGGCAATAGTACTGAAGACTTTGCTCCAGAACTTGCTGCTCCCCTAGCCAAGCTGTTCCAGTACAGTTACAACACTGGTATCTACCCGACAATGTGGAAAATTGCCCAGGTATGTCCTGTACACAAAAAGCAGGACAAATCCAATCCAGCTAGTTACTGCCCCCATCAGTCTCCTCTCGATCATCAGTAAAGTGATGGAAGGTGTCAGTAACAGTGCTATCAAGCAGCACCTGCTCAGAAATAACCTGCTCAGTGACGCCCAGTTTGGGTTCCGCCAGGGCCACTCAGCTCCTGATCTTATTACAGCTTTGGTTCAAACATGGACAAAAGAGCTGAATTCCAGAGGTGAAGTGAGAGTGACAGCCCTTGATATCAAGACAGCATTCGACCAAGTGTGGCATCAAGGAGCCCTGGCAAAACTGGAATCAATGGGTATCAGGGGACAAATGGTCCGGTGGTTGGAGTCATACCTGACACATAGGAAGATGGTCGTGGTTGTGGGAGGTCAATCACCCCACCTCCAGGACCTCTCTGCAGGAGTTCCTCAGGGTAGTGTCCTCAGCCCAACCATCTTCAGCTGCTTCATCAATGACCTTCCCTCCATCATAATTGGGGATGTTCGCCGATGATTGCACAATGTTCAGCACCATTTGCGACTCCTCAGATACTGAAGCAGTCCGTGTTCACACACAACAAGATCTGGACAATATCCAGGATTGGGCTGACAAGTGGCAAGTGACATTCGCGCCACACAGATGCCAGGCTATGACCATCACCAATAAGAGACAATCTAACCACCGCCCCTTGACATTCAATGGTGTTACCATCACTGAATCCCCCACTATCAACATCCTGGGGTTACCATTGACCAGAAACTCAACTGGACTCACCACATTAACAGAGTGGCTACAAGGGCAGGCCAGAAGCTGGGAATACTGCAGCGAGTAATTCACCTCCTGACTCCTCAAAGCCTGTCCACCATCTACAAGGCACAAGTCAGGAGTGTGATGGAATACTCCCCACTTGCCTGGATGAGTGCAGCCCCAACAACACTCAAGAAGCTTGACACCATCCAGGACAAAGCAGCCGCTTGATTGGCACCACATCCACAAACATCCCACTCCCTCCACCACCGATGCTCAGTAGCAGCAGTGTGTACTATCTACAAGATGCACTGCAGCAATTCGCCAAAGATTCTCACACAGCATCTTCCAAACCCACGACCACTTCCATCTAGAAGGACAAGGGCAGCAGATACATGGGAACACCACCCCCTGCAAGCTCCCCTCCAAGTCACTCACCATCCTGACTTGGAAATATGTCGCCGTTCCTTCACTGTCGCTGGGTCAAAATCCTGGAATTCCGTCCCTAAGGGCATTGTGGCTCAACCCACAGCAGGAGGAATGCAGCGGTTTAAGAAGGCAGCTCACCCCAACCTTCTCAAGGGCAACTAGGGATGGGCAATAAGTGCTGCCCAGCCAACGACGTCCACATCCCACAAATGAATAGAAAAAAAACACACACACTCTCTATCTGTCTCTCTCTCACACACATTCTCTCATTCACACACTCACACACACACAATTCTCTCTCACACATGCACACACACT
>NC_063367.1:22182595-22194440 GCF_021869965.1 Rhincodon typus | reverse complement strand
CACACACACACAATTCTCTCTCACACATGCACACACACTCACACACATACACTCTTTCTCTTTTCCACACAAACACACTCTCTCTCTCACACACTCTCTCTCTCTCACACACACATTCTCTCTTTCTCTCACACACTCTCTCTCTCTCACACACTCTCTCTCTCTCTCACACACACACACACATACACTCTCTCACACTTATGCTCTCTATCACACACACGCGCTCTCACTCTCTCTCTCACACACACACAAACACATTCTCACACACACAAACACATTCTCTCTCACACACGCACACACACACACACACATTCTCTCTCTCACACACTCTCACACATTCACACACACACACACAATGTTAAGACGCCATTCACAAATGAAACATCCACCCCTTATGAGCCAACACATTCAGTTCTTCAAAAGCTTGAAAAATAAGACATCAGATATAACGCCTGGTGTAGTGTTTGAGGATACTAGATAAAACTCAAAAGGCAACATACCCGGTGGCTGAGCCTGTAGCAAAATCAAAACACCCACATCCCACTGCCAAAAGCTTAAACAAAACCTCAGTGTGATGGGTGACACGGTGGCTCAATGGTTAGCACTACTGCCTCACAGCACCAGGGCCTGGGTTCGATTCCACCCTCGGGCAACTGTGTGCAGTTTTCATGTTCTCCCTGTGTCTGCATGGGTTTCCTCCGGTTTCCTCCCACAGTCCAAAGATGTGCAGGCTAGGTGGATTGGTCATGCTAAATTGCCCGTAATGTGTGGGCTGGGTGGGCTAGCCATGGCAAGTGCAGGGTTAAAAGGATAGGGTGGGGGTCTGGGTGGGATGATCTTTGGAGGGTCCACTGGACTCAATGGGCCAAATGGCCTCTTTCCACAATGTAGGATATCAACAGAATTCCATTCTCTGATAATCCAGTTAAACTCTGAATGGTCAGCTGATATGGAGGAGGTGTGGCAGATGTTGGTTACTATCAGAGAGTTTCTCTGCAGGTTGATGAAGGCAACTGCTGGCCAACAGTCAGAATGTTGATGAGAACTTCATTCAGGAGAATTCTTCCTCTCATAAGAAGCGACCCAGTCATATGACTTGGTGAAGATGTATTTTGGGTAACAGATACCTGCTTGAGGGAAAACAAACTTTCCTGGCCCATGCGTTTGAGGGTCAGTATTGATGGAGCAGACTCTGGGCGGTGAATGTCAGAGGATTTGTCAGTCAGGTGAGAGAGAGGGACCCTGCCGCTCAGACCATTCTCCTCTGTGAGGCTCTTGTGGGGTAAACAATGTGACCAGAATTAGCTGCAGAATTAGAGCAAACTGTGAAAGTCATGAATGACTTCAAATCCTAGCCATTAAAGCCATGTTTGCTCAATATTTTGTGAGTGGAGATGGGGTTGAGCATCAGAGATTTCTGTGATGTTTCTCGCAAGAAAGTTCTCCCCTGTGTTTATGAATTCCAGAGAGAACTGGCCGAGTTTTCAACAAACGAACTGCGTCATAAAGAGTTACCGTCTAACGATTACTGCTGGGCTACACTGGCATCTCTCATAGACATGTTCAGCCTCTGAACAAGCTGAATACTAAAGTACAGGTGAAGAATGAGATGATTCTGACCATCACCTGGTCTTTATAATATCTAGGGGACTGGAGAATGCAGACCTTATGCTGCAATTATACAAAACCCTACCTGGAGCACTGAGCGCAGATCTGGACACCACACCTTAGGAAGGAGAGATTGGTCTTGGATGGAGGACAATGCACGTTTACAGGAATGTTACATGGCCATCAGGGGTTAAGTTATTGTGAGAGACTATACAAATTAGGTCTGTTTTTGCTAGAATTTAGAAGGTTGGGGATGATCTGGTCAAAGTAGCTCAGTGGTTATCACTGCTGCCTCACAGCGCCAGGGACCCGGGTGCGATTCCACCCTCGGGCGACTTATGTGTGGAGTTTACACATTCTCCCTGTGTCTGCGTGGGTTTCCTCCGGGTGCTCTGGTTTCCTCCCACAGTCCAAAAATGTGCAGGTCAGGGTGGATTGGCCATGCTAGATTGTCAGATAGTGTTCGAGATGTGTAGGCTAAGTGAATTAGCCATGGGAAAAATGCAGGGTTACAGGGATGGGGTATGGGTCTGAGTGGGATTCTCTTAGGAGGGTTGGTGTGGATTTGATGGGCCGAATGGCCTGCTTCCACGCTGTAGGCATTCTATGATTCTATATCAAGTAAATCCTTAAAAGACTATAAAGGCAGTAGGAGTATACTTAAGAGGGAAATCAGGAGGGCAAAAGGGGGACCTGAGATAGCTTTGGCAAATAGAGTTAAGGAGAATCCAAAGGATATTCTACAAATACATTAAGGACAAAAGAGTAACTAGGGAGAAAATAGGGCCCCTTAAATATCAGCAAGACCGCCTATGTGTGAAACTGCAGGAGACGGGAGAGATACCAAACGAGTATTTTGCATCAGCATTTACTGTGGAGAAGGATATGGAAGATATAGAATGTGGGGAAATAAATAGTGACATCTTGAAAAATGTCCATATTACAGAGGAGGAGATGCTGGATGTCTTAAAACGCATGAAGGTAGATAAATCCCTGGGAGCCGATCAGGTGTACCCTATAACTCTGTGGGAAGCTAAGCAAGTGATTGCTAAGCCTCTTCCTGACATATTTGTATCATCAACAGCCACAGGTGAGGTGCCAGAAGACTGGAGATTGGCTAACATGGTCCACTATTTAAGAAAGGTGGTAAGGAAAAGCCAGGGAGCTATAGACCGGTCAGCCTGGCATCGGTGGTGGGCAAGTTTTTGGAGGGAATCCTGACGGACAGGAAAACCTGGTAAATTGCAATTTACTGCACTTTGTGTTTTTCTGTGATCCATTGAATTTCAATTACATATTGGTTCAATTACATCATAAAAATTATTCTTTTAAAAATATTGTTACAAATATGAAATGTCACCATAAAATTTAAACCTCTGAACTCACTGCCATGCAAGGAATAGATTAGGGTCTGAAAATAGTTAAAATAGTTGAGTTGAACAGTTTTTGACAATGTGTCAGGGCTTGCAGTCAAAGGTGGCATATTTCTTTCCAGTGCTTTTGATTCTTATTTAGCTTGTTTTATACACTAATTTGCAAACCTCTTCAGTAAGGCCATAACTATCATAAATACAAATAATGTGCCATTTATCAACATTCAATTCAGCTGAAAAAAATTTGGTGTGTTGTGGAATTGTTTGTCTCGTTGAAGTGTGGCACATTGTTAAAAAGGTTGAGAACCAATGGCCTAAAGGAATATAAAAATACAGTGGGGTATTTGTAAAGGAAATTGTGAAGCTATGTATGCCTGAGAAAGCATTGGTGTCTGCAATAAAGGAAAATCCAAAGTGTTTATAGATATAAACTCAAAGGGCAAGAAAATAGTAGGAGCCATTAGAGACTGTAGGGGTAATCTGTGCTTGCATCTGAAGATGGGAGCATGGTCCTCAATGTGTAGGTCTTCACAATGGAAAAGGACAACACAGATATAGACAACAGGGTGGAGGACTGAAACATTAGAAAACATTCCATTGAGAGAGAAGGTTCTAGCAGGATTACCAGCCTTAAAAGTGTATAAATCTGCAAAGTTGGATGAGATGTATCCCAGGCTGTTGAGTGAGGAGATATCAGGGGCTTTGGTTGCAATTTTCAAATCCTCTCTCTGGCCACAGTGAGGTGCCAGAAGGCTGGAGGACTGTTCAACTTGTCCCATTATTAAAAATGGGAGGAAGGGACAGAGCAGGGAATTACAGGCCAGTCAGTCTAATCTCAATGTGGAGAAGTTATTAGAAAGAATTCTGAGGCATTGAATACATCTGCACTTGGAGAGAGACAGATTAATTAGGGGCAGTCAGTGTGGATTTGTTTAAGGGGATACGGCGTTTGACAAATTTGATCGAGTGTTTTGAGGTAACCAGGTGTTTTGATGAAGGTGATGCATTCTGTGTTGTCTACATAGATTTCAGCAGGGCTTTTTGCTAAGATCCAGCTTGATGCAGGTCACAGGTTACAGGTCAGAGGTCGTGGGACACTGCACTGCTGCAGCCTCAGGTCCTGCCTGTCCCCACTGATCCCTCCCTGACCCTGATTGCCCACACACTAGGCCCCTCTCCTGCCTGAGCCTGAGCTGGTACCTGGGCACTGGGAGGTGTGTGAGTGCCCTCAGCCTGGGCCATCTCTCCCTTGGCTGGCTGTGGACCTGTCTCAATGAGGTACTCAGCAGCTCATACTCCCACGCTCTCTTAGCCAACTCCTCTCCTCTAGATCACTCCCTCAACCAGGCCCTCCACCTCCCTGCAGACAATCCTCACAAATTGTCCTTGACTATGCAGGCAGTGTCTGGATGGCAGTGCCCATCTGGGTACACAGTGGCACAGATGCAGGACCTGCTGGTTTCTTGGCAGATATCAGCTGAGTGGTGAGTTTCCTGGGTTTGTGGTAAAATGGGGCCAGAAGTGACAGAATCACAGCGACAGTGTGGGGAGTGAATGAGGTTACACGGATAAGATATAAAACACGACTCATTACACTTCACAGCAGAAATCCCTCCACAAAACCCAACACTACTCAGATTTAGCCAAGCAAAATGCAAGATTCAATCTATCCACATTATTTAATCTTTCTTTTCCAAAGTTAGTATGTGATTCTCAGTTTTAATCCCAAATTTACTCTCCAAAACTTTATTTCACTCTGTAAAGTTTCATTTGAACGTGAATTTGATGCATTTCACTTCCTGCCTTCGTGTCTGTATACTTCAGTGTGGTTGGCTGCTCAGCCTGATTGACTATGTCACTGTTGCTGTGCACACGGTGATCCCCTTGAGTTGGTGCCAGACTCTAATGGACATCGGAATAAGGACAAACGGAAGATTTCCTGATTTTGTAGACAGTGTTGAATTTTGTCACTTTTTCACTAATTACAAATTCCAGGCCAGGAAACTTGGTGTCCAGATTTTAGAATGTTAATACTCAATTAAATATACAGTGTCCAATGCTCAGGTAGCAGCTAATGACCTCACAGCTGTATAGTACAACACCTTTGGCCTACATAAAGTCAACCAATCCCACCCAGTTTGTATTAACGCCCTGAAACCCATCTTTCATTTGAAATTTGATGTGTTCAATTTTCATTTGAATTGTAGCAGTTTGAAAAGAGGCAGAAATGTTGCTGTGTGTCATAGATACAGATACCATCATTGAGTCTATCAAAGCCATCTCGGCAGCTTGTCTCCATGTACCCAGCCTGCATGCAGTGTCGTTCCTGTACATTCCATCTCTACTCACTCACTCGCTGTATCTACATACTTTAGGCTAGTGGCTACATCACTGAACAGATGGAAACCAGGCCTCTGCTCTCTCTCTCTGTTGATTATGCATCATCTGTGTCATCTATTAACAGACGGATGTTTTCCAGCCCCTCAAACCTGCCATGGCTCTGTGTGCTGGGTCATTCAATTCCATTCAGCTGTGGGGAAGCCTGCTCACTAGGTCCAGCCTTGTCAAACCCATTTTCACACAAAGCCCTTCAATGTGGTAGACTTCAGCCCAGGCAGCCTTAGCGAAGTCTGTACCCTGGAACGTAAATGTTATAAAACAGAGGTTGGTCCCACCTCTGAGAACGAAAACCGAAACACCCAACAATGAGCACCTCGCTCTATAATCTGTAACAGGATTGTGAAAAGTGGTGTAACCTGCCTTTCAGCAACTTCTCGTGGTTAACTAGAAGACATCCCTGACACTCACTCTATAATCAACAAATAACAATTTATTTATCTAACTCCAACAATGAACAAATTAACTAAACTATTAATAAACCAAATAAACCCCTTCTAACTACTAACTATTCCTGAATAAAACAAGATTCTAATGGTATGCTGTTCCAATAAATACATGTCCCACTTGTATAAAATATTTTAAAAATACAAACCATGGACTTCAGTCTCTCGAAATTACAACGAGGTTACATGTCTTCCAGAATGTTCTGTGCCTTCTCTGTCGAATGTTCTACTTTGTCAATTCATCTGTCAAGAATATTAACTAGTTAAGCCTTAGGTGCCTTTGATTTAGATGGTGCTTCCTCTGAAACTTAGAAAAAACTGTGAGAGCCAACAATTCTCTCTTGTGAGCTGAGAGCTATTAACTCTCGCAGATGGCAGTTCATTCTCCTGACTTTGCAACTGCTCTCTTCTTTTATACTCTTGATGCCATATCAATTTCTTACAATAGGATTGGTCCTATGTTGTCAAATTTAAATAAATTTAATTTATTTTTAGTCCTAAGTGCCTGATTCAAATTGATTGACTAAAATCAAAACTTGTTGTCTTAGTCACAAAACAAAACTACAGCAAGGCCTGCTGACGGTAAGGCTTTTTGATACAAATAGTTCAATTCAAGTGCTCCCTGTGTACCTGCAATCCCATGTTCTGCTGCCCACAGACATATGGTTTAAATCTCTAAGCATAGAAAAAGCACATCATCTTTTAAAGGGACCATGTAATGCTTTCCCCCCTAGCATTTTACAAACACCAAATTCTAACTTCCTGGCTTCCAATCCATAAGTACTCTACCTAACTTTGCAACAGTAAAGGTACACGATTAGTGTGACTATGACCACCCCGCACCCCCACCCCATGCCCACCGTGTGGCTGTTGCAAATGGTGTAATCTGGAGCTGGTGTGACACATGAGGCAGTGGCTGTATCTGATTGGCCATCAGAGAGGACACCCATTCTCTGCAATCATCTCCCAACAGATGTAATTGGCTATTCATTCAGTTCAATGTTCATGCTGATTACAGGGCAGCACGGTGGCTCAGTGGTTAGCACTGCTGCCTCACAGTGCCTGGGACCCAGGTTTGATCCCACCCTGGGGCGACTGTCTGTGGAGTTTGCACATTCTCCCCGTGTCTGTGTGTGTTTCCTCCGGGTGCTCCGGTTTCCTCCCGCAGTCCAAAGATGTGCAGGCTAGGTGGATTGCTAAATTGCCTGTAGTGTTCAGGGATGTGTAGGTTAGGTGGATTAGCCAGGGGAAATGCAGGGTTACAGAGATAGGGTGGGTCTGGGTTGGATACTGTTTGGAAGCTTGGTGTGGTATGATTACATTTCCTATACAAAAAGAATAATAATAATAATGAGGGCATAAGTGATTTTTTAACATGTTTTGATCACCTCATGGTATTGGAGAAGATTTCACAGCTCTTTTTCCCAATTAGCCAATCACCTCTCTCAGGGGATCGGGTGGATGTTTGGGAGAATGAATGCTGGTCACAACAGTGTGTACCCATCATGGTTAGGGGTTGTCTATTGTGTTTGTCTACACCTCGCTCTCCCCTCCACCCTGGGGGATCCTGCTGTCCCAGGGAAGTGGGCCTTGAGGACTGAAGATTTTGTAATTCAGTCCCAGTTTCTGTTGAATTAACGAGCCTCAAATACTGGGAGATTATCCCAGGAAAAAGTGATGACTTCCTGCTATTGTGTGGAGCTCCAGAAAGTGCGGGAGGTGGTGGGGAGGGGCAGCAGGGGGATGTCAGAGCATTGGGACAGTGTTTTTAAATCTTAACTGTGCAGTTTCTGACAGAGTTCTGCCCTCCAATGAAAGGTCACATCACCATAGTCCCAGAGGATCATGGGGGTCACAGAGACTGAGAGGGGGACAGAGGGAGAGGGAGATGGCTCAGGGTTGGATTAACTTGAGGGTCACCACACGAGAGGCAAGGTTGAGGAGGCAGGGCCTTCATAGTGACCACTGCCAGTTGGGGATTGGGCTCGTGCTATTGGCATCACGCTGCATTGCAAACCAGCCATCCAGAATCTCCCCCACCACTCAGTATGTTTCAGGTTCAGTAAAAACCCAGGACTGGTGCAAGATTCCAGATTGCCTGCCCTAGGATCCGCCCTGGGATCCGCCCTGGGATCTGTTCTGGGAGTGGGACCAAAGGGAGCTCTATTCTCAACAAGGAGGCAGCTCTTAATTTTGTTTTGGACCTGAAGGGACCATTTGTACTTCTGTAACCCTTCTCACAGTCTCGAGGACACAGTTCCAAAGAAAGTGCAGTCCCCGCTGTAATGTGGAGATGTGGCAGGCAATTGGTGCACAGCATGATCCCACAAACAGCACAGTGATTATGACCAGATCATCTCTTTCATTGATGTGGAACAAGGTGTCGGTTCTCCGGGGATCGTTTACCTCCAGCAGGGGGCAGGGAGTGTCTCTCTCATTTACATTGGCCTTTTATTATTGTTCACTTTTCTGTTTCTGGCCCCAGGTTTTAGTTGAGTTTGTGCTGAGATGCCAGTTTGATTGAATAAAAACCAAAAGAATTGCGGATGCTGTAAATCAGGAACAAAAACAGAAGTTGCTGGAAAAACTCAGCAGGTCTGGCAGCATTTGTGAAGAAAAAAATCAGAGTTAATGTTTCGGGTGTGGTTCTGGGGAAGGGTCACTGGACCCGAAACGTTAACTCTGATTTTGTCTTCACAGATGCTGCCAGACCTGCTGAGCTTTTCCAGCAACTTCTGTTTTTGTACCAGTTTGATTTGATTTGTTATCATCAGTGAACAATGGTACAGTGAAAAGTTTTGTTTTGTGTGCAGTACAGGCAGATCATACCATACAAAGTGCATTAGGGTGATAGAACAGAGTGAGGAATAAAAATTTATAGCTGCAGAGAAGGTGCACAAACAGCGAGATTAACATTAGATTTGAAATTTGAGAGGTCCATTCAGAAGTCTAATAACTGGGGAAGAAGCTGTTCTTGAATCTGTTGGTGTGTGTGTTTAAGGTTTTGTATCATCTGCCTAACAGAAGAGGTTGGAAGAGATTCCAATCGGGGTGGGAGGGGTTTTTGATGATGTTAGCCTCCTTTCTGTGTTAAACGAGAAGCTAGCTGCAGTTAGTGGATGGAAGGCTGGTTCACATGATGCTCTGGGCTGTGTTCACAACTTTCTGTAGTTCCTTACGGTCCTGGGCAGGGCAGGTGCCGAACCAGGCTGTGATGCATCCAGATAGAACGGTGCATCTGTAAAGGTTGGTGAGAATCCTTATGGACATTTCCTTAGCCTCCTGAGGAAGGAGAGGTGTTGCTGTGTGTGTGGTCCAGGACATATTGTTGGTGATTGTCACTCCTAGGAACTTGATGCTCTCAATACTTCAAGGATGCCCTCCTGTTTGTTTCCTGAAGTCAGTGACCAGCTCTTTAGTTTTGCTGACGCTGGGGGAGAGATGGTTATCTTTACATCACGTCACCAAACATTCTCTCCTTCCTGTGTTCTGTCTTGTCATTGTTTGAGATCCAGCTGATGACACTACTTGTAGATGGAGTTAAGATGGATTTGGCCACACAGTTGTGTGTGTACAGGGAGTAGAGTAAGGGGCTGAGTACACAGTATTGTGGGGTAATAGGGTTGAGGATTGTAATGGAGGAGGTGCTGTTGCCTATCTTCACTGATCGCAGTCTGTGGGTCAGGTTTATAACTCCTTAAAGGGTACCTTCTATTAAGAGGTTGAGGGATGAGGTGGCACAGGTTGTAGGTGGTATCCCAGTGAGATGATGAACAGTGGTCCAGTAGCTCAGGTCCTTAGGGACAGAGCTAATGTCTGCACATCATATATGCTGATTATGTAATTGGCATGTTCAGGGCAATGTAGAGACTGGCAAAGCCAGGCACCAGGCCAGATGAGAAGAACAAGCAATCACAGTGCCAAAGCCCCAAGGTCTCACAAGGTCAGTCTCCCACAAGAACAGTTCCCAGTGTTCTTGTCTCATTTGATAAATTATTCCAATGATTCCTCCCCCTTGTTTCTCCTGGATTCTGTTTTAGTTACTTTTCACTGATTTCCATGAGAAAGCACCCCCCCCCCCCCCCCCTTGAGCTCCCTTGTCTGTTTGTCTGCTATCACTCTCCCGCCACTGCAGACTGGTATCCAGCTGATGTTCCTGCTGAAGGTGCTCAATGGGGTCGAGCTGATTGAATTCTCCTCACAGAGCCCAGCTGGCAGCCTCGATCCTCCTGTGATACGCTCATCACTGAGCAAAGCCTTAGGCTTGTGACTGTGGGATAGTCAGCAACACAGCTCCTGAATGGTCTCAGTAGCCCTGGAAGCAGACAGAGCTGCTGCTGGGCTCAGAGAGATTTCCTGGAGAAATGTTGTGTGAGATGTTGGCATGGAGGCTGCTGTGAGCAGAGTGTATCAACTGATCACTGATGGCAGGCTCATTCTTACAGAGCCAGCAACAAGGTGTAATGTTTGAAAGCTTCCCAGATGATAAGTGTTTCCCAAAACCTGCTCTCAATGCTCTTTCTACCATAAATGTTACTATCTCTCCCAATAACTTCACCCTCATCCCCTCCTCTCCCTCTCCTCACTCTCCGCTGGCCCTCACTCAGTCCCAGATATCTCTCTCTCTCTCTTCCCCAAACATTCCAATCTCTCTCTCTCTCCACCTTCTCTGAATCCACGCCCAATCTCTCTTTCTCTCTGTCTCTGTCTGTCTCTCTCTCTCTCTTTCTCTCTCCCCCCACCCCTCCCTCCTTTCTCTGAACACTCTGGTTTCTCTCTCCAATCTCTCCCTTTCTCGTCCGATCCAGCTTTCTCTCTCTCTCTCTCTCTCTCTCTCTCTGTCTCTCCCTGTGCTCCCAGGTCTCTCCCTGACCACCTCTGGTTCTATATTTGGGAAGCTCCATGTTGATTGAGTAAAAAAATGTCCAACACAATCATTCTCCAGCTCCATCACTTTGATATGACACTAGGTTCTGGCACGTCTTCCAGACTTTGGAACTAATCTATGAACAGTCAACAAAAACCTTTCCTCCAGTTTGTTTTTCCAGACCTGGAGTCTGGTTGAGTTCCTAAACTTGCTTTCTAGGCAGTAATTGCTACACCATAAATGATAGCGAGAGCAGCACATGGGGTGTGTGTTAATAATCACAGACACAGTAAGGGTAGCTGGCACCCTGGGCAGCAGTATTGTTGGCGAGGCTGTTTACTGCAAAGCTATTTGGATCATTGTAGCTGGGATTGGAGCTACTGCTGCAGCTGTTTGGAAAAACAGACTACAATTCCATTCGGAGTGACATCTACAGCAGGAAATCACAACGTTCACAGAACCTGAGGGTCCCTGAGCCCTGGCACTGGGTAGAAAGCAGGGCACAGGTTGATGGGCACTGCCCAGAGAGTTAAATGTTGAGCAGTTGGCTGAAAGTCAAGATTGAGGATCCCAAGCCAGAGGGGATGCTATTGGCTGAAACTTCAGTCACTGAATGTTGCTGGGAGTCATGTAACGAAAACATTTGCATTTCTATAGTGCCTTTCATGACCTAAGGATGACCTCAGCCTCTCCACAGCCAATAGAATACATCTGAAGTGCCACTCCTATTGTAGTGGAGGAAACATAAGAATTTTTGAGCAGCAAGCTTCCACAGTGAGCAATGAGGACATTTTTTTTGTGTGTGATTTTGTTTGAGGGGTCAATGTTGACCAGAACACCAGGAGAACCTCACCATTTCCCCGCCCACACCCCACCCCCCTCAACCCTCCCTCCTCCCCACATCACCCACATCTCCTACCAGGTGGGAACTTCAGCAACTGGGGATTCAGGCCAAAGGCTTGTCTGGGGTAGGTGGTGGCAGATTGTGGGGTCAGCATATTGGGTCAGGGTCAGGGTCAGGTTCGGGGTCGGGGTCAGGGTCAGTTTCAGGGTCAGCATGTTGGGTCAGGGTCAGGGTCGGAGTCAGGGTCAGCATGTTGGGTCAGTGTCAGGGTCGGGGTCAGTGTCACGGTCAGCATGTTGGCACGGAGTTG
>NC_063367.1:22171250-22182095 GCF_021869965.1 Rhincodon typus | reverse complement strand
CTGAATCGAGAACTAGCCTCGGTTCCTTACACCAGAACCAGCACAGGAAGGAGGTCAGCCATTCACCAAACTGTGCTGCCTCTCGGAAACACTGACATTCCAGAATACAAGAGCAGGGATGTACTGCTGATGCTACATGAGGCTCTGGTCAGACCACTGTCAGAATATTGTGGGTAGTTTTGGGCTCCGTATCTAAGGAAGGATGTGCTGGCCTTGTTGGGGGAGGGGGGAGGGGGAAGTCCAGAGGAGGTTTACAAGTCTGATCTCAGGGATGAAGGGCTGGTCATATGAGGAGCAGTTGAAGATTCTGGGTCTGTACTTGTTGGAGTTTAGAAGGATATGGGGTGATCTGATTGAAGCTTAGAGAATACTGAGAGGCCTGCATTGAAGGGACGTGGAGAAGATGTTTCCAATGGGAGGAGACACTAGAACACGAGGGCACAGCCTCAGAGTGAAGGGACGACCCTTTGGAACTGAGATGAGGAGGAATTTCAACAGCCAGAGGGTGGGGAATCTGTGGGACTCATTGCTGCAGAGGCCTGTGGAGGCCAAGTCTTTGAGTGTATGTAAGACAGAGATAGATAGGCTTATGATTAGTAAGGAGAGAGGAGAATGGGAGTGAGAAACATATCAGCCATGATCAAATGGCGGAGCTGACCTGATGGGCCGAATAGCCTAATTCTGCTTCACATCTTATGGGCTCAGGGCCCCAGTTCCCATGAAGTCATTCCCCTGGCTCTCCCTCTTTCTCTGTATTGTTCTCTCCAATCAGATCTCTCCATTCAGATATCATTCTGCATTCTGTTCCCACCAGCTTTGCTGATATTTCTCACTCCAACACCTGACAATCTTGCAGAAAAAACAGCTTCATTAATTCTCTCTATGTTGTTTTAGTGACCATCTTAAATTGATAGCCTCTTGTTCCTAACCTACTAACCTAGTAACCAGCGCAGATTAATGCTGTGTTTACGTTATCAAAAATTCATGTCTTAACACCCAGATCTGATTTCCCCTCAACTTTTAAATTAAAATGTCTCCGTTGATCTAAAACTTCACAATAAATACAGTCTCCATTCGCTCAGCACTCAGTGAAGGTTCACCGCACCCTCTCTATGTTCCTTTGCTCTCATGTTGAAGCTCCCAGATGAGAGGGTGCTGTCATGTCATCATTGCATCATCATCATTAACATGAATCTTATCCTACATCCAGTATCAAAGCTACCAATCTTCATCCAGAAGTGCCGAGTGGATGATCCATCTCCTCCAGTGGGACTCTTACGGATACCAGTCTTCAGCCAATTTGATCCGCTCTACGTGATATCAAGATATGGTTGGAGACACTAGATTTTTTTGAAAAATTCATTCATGAGATGAGAACATCACTGGCCAGGCTGCATTTATTGCCCATCCCTAATTAGCCAGAGGGAAGCTCAGAGTCAACCACATTGCTGTGGGTCTGGAGTCACATGTAGGCCAGCAGAGGTTAGGACGGCATTTTCCTTCCCTAAAGGTCATTAGTGAACCAGATGGGTTTTTCTGACAATTAACAATGAAATCATGGTCATCTTTAAACTCTTAATTCAAGACTTTTTTGAATTGAATTCAAATTTCACCATCTGCCATGGTGAGATTTGAACCCAAAACCCCAGCAGTCCAGCAAAAATACCACTAGGCCATTGCCTCCCACTAATGGGATACTGCAAAGGAAACGGGCCCTGACAACATTCTGGCAATAGTACTGAAGACTTGTGCTCCAGAACTTGCCGCTCTCCTAGCCAAGCTGTTCCAGTACAGTTACAACACTGGGATCTACCCAACAATGTGGAAAATTGCCCAGGTATGTCCTGTACACAAAAAGCAGGACAAATCCAACCCGGCCAATTACCGCCCCATCAGTCTCCTCTCGATCATCAGTAAAGTGATGGAAGGTGTCACTAACAGCACCATTAAGCAGCACCTGCTCAGCAATAACCTGTTCAGTGACGCCCAGTTTGGGTTCTGCCAGGGCCACTCAGCTCCTGATCTCATTACAGCCTTGGTTCAAACATGGACAAAAGAGCTGAATCCCAGAGGTGAGGTTAGAGGGATATCAAGGAGCCCTGGCAAAACTGGAATCGATGGGATTTGGGATTGGGTGGGGCCAACTCTCCGGTGGGTGGAGTCATACCTGACACAGAGGAAGATGGTCGTGGTTATGGGAGGTCAATCACCCCACCTCCAGGACCTCTCTGTAGGAGTTCCTCAGGGTAGTGTCCTAGGCCCAACCATCTTCAGCTGCTTCATCAATGACCTTCCCTCCATCATAATTGGGGATGTTCGCCGATGATTGCACAATGTTCAGCACCATTCGTGACTCCTCAGATACTGAAGCAGTCCATGTTCAGACGCATCAAGGTCTGGACAATATCCAGGATTGGGCTGACAAGTGACAAGTGACATTTGTGCCACACAGATGCCAGGCTATGACCATCACCAATAAGAGACAATCTAACCACCGCCCCTTTACATTCAATGGTGTTACCAGCACTGAGTCCCCCACTATCAACATCCTGGGGGTTACCATTGACCAGAAATGGCCTGGACTTCTCATATAACCACAGAGCCTACACGAACAGGCCAGAAGCTGGGAATACTGCAGCGAGTAATTCACCTCCTGACTCCCCAAAGCCTGTCCACCATCTACAGGGCACAAGTCAGGAGTGTGATGGAATACTCCCCACTTGCCTGGATGGATGCAGCCCCAACAACACTCAAGAAGCTCGACACCATCCAGGACAAAGCAGCCTGTTGATTGGCACCACATCCACAAACATCCCACTCCCTCCACCACCGACGCTCAGTAGCAGCAGTGTGTACTATCTACAAGATGCACTGCAGCAATTCACCAAAGATCCTCAGGCAGCATCTTCCAAACCCACAACCACTTCTATCTAGAAGGACAAGGGCAGCAGATACATGGGAACACCACTGCCTCCAAGTTCCCCTCCAAGTCACTCACCATCCTTGGAAATATATCCCCGTTCCTTCACTGTCGCTGGGTCAGAATCCTGGAATTCCCTCCCTAAGGGCATTGTGGGTCAACCCACAGCAGGAGGAATGCAGCGGTTCAAAAAGGCAGCTCACCCCAACCTTCTCAAGGGCAGCTAGGGATGGGCAATAAATACTGGGCCCAGGCAGCGACGCCCACATCCCCTGAATAAGTAACAATCAGTGAACTGTCGGGCTAACTGGAGATTAACACACGTTTAGCCAAACCTGTTTGCTTTTGCACTTTAGACTTCTATTTACAAAACCTAGAATCCATTATATTTCTCTTGTGGTTTTAGCAGTGTATTCATCACAGAATACTTCTTCTGCTCGATTTCCCCTTCATCTCAATCAATATTTCCTTCTAATTCTTTCTCTGTCGTGTACTTATCCAACTCATCCTACTTCTCTGTAAATTCATCCACACTATTCACCTCAATGACTTGCTGTGCTAGTGGCTCCCACATTCTCACTATTGATGTTGCTCCTTGACACACAGTGTATTATTTTTAATATAAATGCATTACATAAAGAACGACAGCACAATGTACTGTTATTTTAAATTGCTAACAGAAGTTGCTCAGCTGTTTCTTGAACCATTTGTTGCTTTTCTTTCCCCGTTAATGTGAATAATGCAGATGAATGAGAGCTCCTGGGTTAGTTGTTTAACACTGGGGACTTCTACCTCCTTCTGCCATCAGTGAATAATAAAGTCTAAGGGAATCACTGGGAGGGGAGCAGTCAGCCCTGTTTACGAAGAGAGAAAGATACGAGAAACAGAATGCGATTTAAACGATGGAGCAGAACATCCCAGCTCTTGTTTTTGATAGCCTTCTTGAAATAAATGCTAACATCTGAAGCTGCATGTCAACCTTGAGAGAATCCTGGACGAGGACACGGTGTCCCTTAATGCGTCGGATTTCTGAAGCCTTTCCCCATTTAGGAGGAACAGGGCAAGAAAGCCTTCTATTTGTGAGACTCTTGCAGGGAGAGGCAAGAGCCTGCATTGAGATAGCGCCTGTGGCCTCTCTCTCACTCTCTCTCTGTCAGAAACGTCTCTAAATGTTTCACGTGCTTGGAAGAATGGAAACTGTTATCGTGTCAGCAAAGGGACAGTGATTCTGTGCACAGGACGATCCCAGCAGCCACAGTGAAGTTTATGACAGGCTGCAGTTGGTTGAGAGCACCCCCCCCAACCCCAATGTGGGAGAGTGTTGGAACCCACTTCTCTGGCTCTGGGGCACCTGGGGACAAGTTGGAAGCATCGAGATGGGAATCCAGAGGAGAGAAGATCAAAGAAAGTACTGGACCAAGTTCAATGTCCGCCTTATACTACAGAAACAAACTCAGAGAGTGCTGGAGAAACTCAGCAGATCTGGTAACACCTGGGGAGAGAGAAACAGAGCTCATGTGTCATGGTATTCCTCCTTCACCTGGATCACAATCTCATTGTGGGGCTCACAATCAACTCCAAATATTTCCCTCCTCCTTCTGCAATGGATGATTGATTCCAGGAGATTGTGTAGCTTGGGCGATAAGGCAGAGACTGGGAGCTCTCTGTGCTAAAGGGGGAGCTGGGTGGAGAATGGTCCCTCTAGGTCATGTTCCAGTGGGTACAGAACATGGGGTCAATTCGGGGTCATTTATGGACTGACTCAAATCTGTTGGCTCTTGTCTTGCTGCTTAATGAGCGAATTTGAGACTGAGAGGAGAGGCAGTGAGCTAGGAAGTTGGAGAGAATGTATTTCCTGATTGGGGAGATGGAATACAGACTGGGGGACCACTTTGTAGGACCCCATGCTCTGTCTGGAAAAAAGACCCTGAGCTACCTGTTGCCTGCCACTTTAACACACCACCCTGTTCCCTTGCCAACATCTCTGTCTCTGGCTTGTGGCAGTGTTCCAGGAAGCTCAGTGCCAGCTGGAAGAACAGCATGGGGACCCTGCAGTCATCTGGACTCAACATCGAGTTCAATAACTTCAGAGTCGGGTTCCATCGTTCCATGGTCTTTTTTAGCCAGCCCACACCCCAGTCCTGTTATAACATGGGCTCGTTTTCACACAGTCATTCTCATCTGCTCCAGTCCCATTATCACATTGTAATGGCTGCATTCAGCACAGCTAACCCAGTTCATTTTCACCCTTACTCCCAATCATTCAGCTTTTCAACTGTCATCATCTATTGTCGACCCCCTTCGTATCTCTCTCTCTGTCTGGGATCCCTCTCCCCCACCTGCCCAAACTTCAGCTTCACCATAAATACCACTGTTTTAAGCCATCCTCAGTTCTGATGAAGAGTCGGAATTTGAGCTCTGTCCAGTAGATGGTGTGCAGTTTCTCCAGGACTCTGTGTTTCTGTGGGTGGCTAAGGATTACCACTGAGACAGAGCCTGAGAGAGTCAGTGCCAGTTCAGATATATTGAGCCTGGCCTCCTCCATTTTTGCAGCAGCAGCGGGAGCAGTGAAAGCGAGGACCAGGGGGCTGCCGGGAAGATAAGTTCCTCATTTCAGCAGCGGAGCTGAGTGGGAGCAGTCGAATTGCGCTTTGGGAAGGTGAGTGAACTGATATATTTGGGCAGTGGCTAGGGTACTGTTGGGGGAGATGGCTCACCAGGGGAAGGCAGCAGTAGTCAGGTTCATGGCACTGTGGCTGGGTCTGCTGTACAGAAGAGCGAGAAAAAGAGTGGAAGGGCTATAGTCAAAGGGGGGTAGATAGGCAGTTCTGTGGTCAAAAACAAGACTCCCAAATGGTACGTTACCTCCCAGGTGCACGGGTCAGGGATGTCTCAGATCGACTGCAGGACATTCTGAAGGGGGAGGGTGAATAGCCAGCTGTCGTGGTGCATATAGGCACCAATGATATAGGTAATAAACGGGATGATTTCCTACAAGCAGAATTTAGGGAGTTCGGAGCCAAGTCAAAAAGTAGGACCTCAGAGGTAGTAATCTCAGGATTGCTACCAGTGCCGCATGCTAGTCAGAGTAGAAATGAAAGAATAGGCAGGATAAATGAGTGGCTTGAGAGATGGTGCAGGAGGGAGGGGTTCAGATTTTTGGGACATTGGGACCGGTTTAGGGGGAGGTGGGACTATTACAAATTATACTTGGGCTGCTTTTGCTAACGCTGTTGGGGAGGGTTTAAACTAATGTGGCAGGGGGATGGGAACCAAATGAGGTGGTTAGTGGACAGTAAGGAGGTAGTAACTAAAGCCTGTAAGGAATAAGATAATGAAGTCAGTGTGACTAAGGGGAAGAGTAGGCAGAGAGCAGGTGATGAATGCAAAGGGACAGGTGGTCTGAGGTGCATTTGTTTCAATGCGAGAAGTGTAGCAGGTAAGGCAGATGAACTTAGGGCTTGGATTAGTACCTGGGAGTGTGATGTTATTGCTATTACTGAGACTTGGTTGAGGGAAAGGCAAGATTGGCAACTAAATATCCCAGGATATAGATGCTTCAGGCGGGAGAGAGAGGGAGGTAAAAGGGGTGGAGGAGTTGCATTACTGGTCAAAGAGGATATCACAGCTGTGCTGAAGGAGGGCACTATGGAGGACTCAAGCAGTGAGGCAATATGGGCAGAGCTCAGAAATAGGAGGGGTGCCGAAACAATGTTGGGGCTGTACTACAGGCCTCCCAACAGCGAGCGTGAAATAGAGGTACAAATATGTCGACAGATTATGGAAAGATGTAGGAGCAACAGGGTGGTGGTGATGGGAGATTTTAATTTTCCCAACATTGACTGGGATTCAGTTAGTGTTAGGGGTTTAGATGGAGCAGAATTTGTAAGGAGCATCCAGGAGGGTTTCATAGAGCAGTATGTAAATAGTCCAACTCGGGAAGGGGCCATACTGGACCTGATGTTGGGGAATGAGCCTGGCCAGGTGTTTGAAGTTTCAGTAGGGGATTACTTTGGGAATAGTGATCACAATTCCGTAAGTTTTAGAATACTCACAGACAAAGACAATAGTGGTCCTAAAGGAAGAGTGCTGAATTGGGGGAAGGCCAACTATAGCGAAATTCGGCAGGAGCTGGGGAATGTGCATTGGGAGCAGCTGTTTGAGGGTAAATCCACATTTGATATGTGGGAGGCTTTTAAAGAGAGGTTGATTAGAGTGCAGGACAGACATGTCCCTGTGAAAATGAGGGAGAGAAAGGGCAGGATTAGGGAACCATGGATGACAGGTGAAATTGTGAGACCACCAAAGAGGAAAAAGGAAGCATACATAAGGTCTAGGAGACTGAAAACAGACGAAGCTTTGGAAGAATATCGGGAAAGTAGGACCAATCTGAAACGAGGAATTAAGAGGGCTAAAGGGGTCATGAAATATCTTCAGCAAACAGGGTTAAGAAAAATCCCAAAGCCTTTTATTCGTACATAAGGAGCAAGAGGGTAACCAGAGAAAGGGTTGGCCCACTCAAGGACAAAGGAGGGAAGTTATGCGAGGAGTCAGAGAAAATGAGTGAGATTCTTGATGAGCACTTTGCATCGGTATTCATGGAGGAGAGGGACATGACTGATGTTGAGGTTAGGGATAGATGTTTGATTACTCTAGGTCAAGTAGGCATAAGGAGGGGGCAAGTGTTGGGTATTCTAGAAGGCATTAGGGTGGACAAGTCCCCAGGTCCGGATGGGATCTATCCCAGGTTACTGAGGGAAGTGAGAGAGGAAATAGCTAGGGCCTTAACAGATATCTTTGCAGCATCCTTGAGCACGGGTGAGGTCCAGGAGGACTGGAGAATTGCTAATGTTGTCCCCTTGTTTAAGAAGGGTAGCAAGGATAATCCAGGTAATTATAGACCGGTGAGCCTGACGTCAGTGGTGGGGAAGCTGCTGGAGAAGATACTGAGGGATAGGATCTATTTACATTTGGAAGAAAATGGGCTTATTAGTGATGGGCAGCATGGTTTTGTGCAGGGAAGGTCATGTCTTACCAACTTGATAGAATTCTTTGAGGAAGTGACAAAGTTGATAGATGAGGGAAGGGCTGTGGATGTCATATACATGGACTTCAGTAAGGCATTTGATAAGGTTCCCCATGGTAGGC
This sequence comes from Rhincodon typus, assembly GCF_021869965.1. NCBI lineage: Eukaryota > Metazoa > Chordata > Chondrichthyes > Orectolobiformes > Rhincodontidae > Rhincodon > Rhincodon typus. The sequence continues at coordinate 22,174,027 of NC_063367.1, read as the reverse complement.
TGATAGAGAAAGTGAAGTCGCATGGGGTCTAGGGTGTACTAGCTAGATGGATAGAGAACTGGCTGGGCAACAGGAGACAGAGAGTTGTAGTGGAAGGGAGTTTCTCAAAATGGAGAACTGTGACCAGTGGGGGGACCACTGTTGTTTGTGATATACATAAATGATCTGGAGGATGGTATGGATGGTCTGATTAGCAAGTTTGCAGATGACACTAAGATTGGTGGAGTAGCAGATAGTGAAGGGGACTGTCGGAGAATGCAGCAGAATACAGATAGATTGGAGAGTTGGGCGGAGAAATGGCAGATGGAGTTCAATCCAGGCAAATGCAAGGTGATGCATTTTGGAAGATCCAATTCAAGAGCGAACTATATGGTAAATGGAAAAGCCCTGGGGAAGATTGATGCACAGAGAGATCTGGGTGTTCAGGTCCACTGTACCCTGAAGGTGGCAACGCAGGTCGATACAGTGGTCAAGAAGGCATACGGCATGCTTTCATTCATCGGACGGGGTATTGAGTACAAGAGTTGGCAGGTCGTGTTACAGTTGTATAGGACTTTGGTTCGACCACATTTGGAATACTGCATACAGTTCTGGTCGCCACATTACCAAAAGGATGTGGATGCTTTGGAGAGGGTGCAGAGGAGATTCACCAGGATGTTGCCTGGTATGGAGGGCGCTAGCTATGAAGAGAGGTTGAGTAGATTAGGATTATTTACATTAGAAAGACGAAGGTTGAGGGGGGGACCTGATTGAGGTCTACAAAATCATGAGAGGTATAGACAGGGTGGATAGCAAGAAGCTTTTTCCCCAGAGTGGGGAACTCAATTACTAGGGGTCAAGATTTCAAGGTGAGAGGGGAAAAGTTTAAGGGAGATATGCGTGTAAAGTTTTTTACACAGAGCGTGGTGGGTGCCTGGAAAGCGTTGCCAGCGGAGGTGGTAGAGGCGGGCACGATAGCATCATTTAAGATGTATGTAGACAGATACATGAATGGGCAGGGAGCAGAGGGATACAGATCCTTGGAAAATAGGCGACAGGTTTAGATAGAGGATCTGGATTGGCGCAGGCTTGGAGGGCCAAAGGGCCTGTTCCTGTGGTGTAATTTTCTTTGTTCCTTGTTCGTTGTACAGGGAGGGCACAGGGACCTTATCTGATCAGCTATCCTATCGGAAACAAGCCTGCTAACCAATCAGTGTGAGGGACTGTTAGGTTATGATGTCAGTGTCCATGTCTCTAAGGCAGACGAACCAGCTTCATGTCCTGTCTGCTCCAGGAGCGTGTCAGCGTATCTCTGAAAATATCGACCAATTTAGATGTTCTCTCTCCGCACCCCCCCACAACGAACAGACAGTTTCTAAGAGGAGCCGTTGTTGCAAAGAAGCGATTTTACATCAATATCACCGAATTGGTATGGTACAGAACAGGCCATTCAGCCCATTGTGCCCAAGTACCAATCACCTGCACTTTCCTCATTTCAATCTATTTATGCACAGCAAGGTCCCTCAGGCAGCACTGTGATAACGACAGGGTAATGTCATGATGGTGTGCGGGGGATAAATATTGGTCAGGACATGAAGTAGAGCTCTCCACCACCCCATTGTCAAAATGAGCCTGCAATGGCTTGCCCCCTCCCCAACCCCCACCCCATCAGAGGGGAATTGGGGACTCATTTCCCATCTGTTCAGAAAGAGAGCACTCACCCTGTATCAGCGAAAATAATTCACTCACTCCTCTGGCTCAGCTTCTTACCCACAAACAGTTTAAGGCAGATGACCGGAGCTCTGTCCCTACTGTCTCATTGGGCAAATATTTATCGATCAACCGTTCTGTACAACGCTGTAAAATACAGAAACCAAAACAGAAATTGCTGGAAAAGCTCAGCAGGTCTGGCACGATCTGAGGAGAGAAATCAGAGTTAACGTTTCATTGTCGAGTAACCCTTCCTCAAAACACCCGAAATGTTAACTCTGATTTCTCTCCACAAATGCTGCCAGGCCTGCTGAGCTTTCCAGCAATTTCTGTTTTTGTTTCTGATTTCCAACTTCTGTGGTTCTTTCGGTTTTTTATTTAGTCCATAAAGTACAGTTTCGCCTCGCTATTTCAGAGGGCTCACTGTGTAGAAACCTCCAACTGTAAGTCCCTGTGACAGAGTGAAGACACTTCAAAAGAACCAGGTTGCTCTGGGCTATCGCCAGACCATACAAGGCACTATATAAATATAAAACGTTTGGAGATATTTCATACTGTGGAACATACAGAGCTAATTTCTCTGATGGATTTCTCTGTTACTCTGTGACCTAGTCATGGAGCAACTGGCTAAGCCTGTGACCAACACCTTAATAACCACAGCTCAAACTGCAGTTACGCCATTCCTCAGAACATTGACATTAAACGCGATCATGTACACACACGCAGGGTTAAAGAGAAAAAAAGATCCTCTTGATTCTTTGCTGAACTCCATTTCACTCAGTAATTAAAGGAAATCAACAGCTGTATTCAAGTCGAAATATTTATGAAATAAAATGCATCAGATGCCTCCCAATCTGACTTGTAATTAAAAGCAGATGCAGCAATTCCCAAAGCACCAGAACATTTCAGCTGTGTCGGAGGGTCAGTGCTGAGGGAGTGCCGCACTGTCGGAGGGTCAGTGCTGAGGGAGCGCCGCACTGTTGGAGGGTCAGTGCTGAGGGAGTGGGCACTGTCGGAGGGTCAGTGCTGAGGGAGTGCCGCACTGTCGGAGGGTCAGTGCTGAGGGAGTGGGCACTGTCGGACGGTCA
>NC_063367.1:22169095-22171240 GCF_021869965.1 Rhincodon typus | reverse complement strand
GAGTGCCGCACTGTCGGAGGGTCAGTGCTGAGGGAGCGCCGCACTGTCGGAGGGTCAGTGCTGAGGGAGTGGGCACTGTCAGAGGGTCAGTGCTGAGAGAGTGCCGCACTGTCAGAGGGTCAGTGCTGAGGGAGTGGGCACTGTCAGAGGGTCAGTGCTGAGGGTGTGCTGCACTGTCGGAGGGTCAGTACTGAGGGAGCGCCAAACTGTCGGAGGGTCAGTGCTGAGGGAGTGGGCACTGTCGGACGGTCAGAGCTGAGGGAGTGGGCACTGTCGGAGGGTCAGTGCTGAGGGAGCGCCGCACTGTCGGAGGGTCAGTGCTGAGAGAGTGGGCACTGTCAGAGGGTCAGTGCTGAGGGAGTGGGCACTGTCGGAGGGTCAGTGCTGAGGGAGTGGGCACTGTCGGAGGGTCAGTAGTGGGGTAATACCACACTGTCTTAGTGTTTCTTGATGGTGTTGAATAAGAGTACCAAATTCTCCTGGGTTTTTTTGGCCAAATCTTGTTGCTTAATGCCAAGCCCTGGAGCACAGTGACTGATTGTTTTTTGCAGCATGATGAGATCTTGCTGTGTTGCCTACATAATGAGGGAGGTTGCCTTTGCTGTTGACAGGAGACAGAATGTTTCTCATGTTTGCAATGTGATGTGCTGCTCTGTGAACGGGTGTCAGATCAAAATTGTAAAAAGAAATATGCAGCATTCAAAGTGAAAACCTCATTACTGCTAAAATTTTAAATCTCTTTTCAAATTATTTCCGACTGATTGAACTGGAAGACAATGTGAATTTTTATTTTCCAAATGAACTGATGCATGTTTTGGAAGTTTCTAAACAAGCCATCAGCTGCAGGATGGATCTGGTCTGGGGCAGGCTGTGGGAACACCCTGTTTACTCAGCAAATCCTCTCTCCATCTCCAGATTAACCCGTTCATCACCAGCAAAACTCCAGAGAAATGGTTCAAAACCAAACTGCTCAGTGTTACGGAACCCGTCCTGAGCTTTGCTGCTCCTGATGTCTGATTCCTCTCAGGGGTTCAGTGATGTTTGTTCCAGAGGAAGATGTTCTGGGATGCCACGCAGTGATCACTTAAACAGTGAGGAGGCAGAGGATATCGAGATGAAGCAGAACCTCTCTGTCTGATGCGCTGATGTTTGCTTGACCAAGGCTGACCCATCTCCCTGATCTGCTACTATCCGAATTGCAGACCCCATTCATCAGAGTCTTTCCCCAATATCGCAATCATCAGAAACCAGCTCCCACCTTCAGAATGTACCTGAAGACAGTTACCCACTGGTTGAGCTCAGGATGAACTGGATCCGAGCATTGCACTGAGGACAGTCACCATGTTTGCTCCCTCCTGCCTTTAGCCGCAGGACAATGTGTGATGTAGCTCTGTCTCAGATATAACTGACCCAACACCAGCCGTTACCCCCCTGAGCAAAACCACAACGGCACTGCTACCGAACAACCAGCTCGCTCTGCAAGGGCAGGAAAGAAACTAGCCCCTGTACGATTTCGCCTCAAATAGTCAGGAAGTGAGAGATACAGAACAAGAGGTTATAAGGTTAAAATAATGTCTCACTTGCCTGCACCAAATGTTGGTGGGAATCCTCAGGCCCAGTGGGTCACCTTTGTTGTGGAGAATATTGGATAATTCTGCGCATACACTGAAAGAAAGCAAAGACAAAATAATTGGATCCTAATTTGGTGCAAGGACTACAGGCATTTTATTTAAAACATAAACTAGAAAATGAATGTTTAGGTTATTGGTTTGTTTAATAACTCGAAGCAAAAGCTGCAACTAAGTGGTATTCACTCATTGGAGAGACAAGGGTATGTAACCTCTGGGTTCCCAGCTTTGATACGACTGTGGAACTAACTGGCACCAAGTGTCTTTGGTTTGAAATGAAAACTGCCCAGCAACAGCCTGTAGATTGGTTCCACATGGTAGTCGGCCACAGAACTGAGAGGAGAGAGAGAGAGTGGGTGCAGTGGGCACTCAGACTCTGAACTGCTCACAAGGAAGCAGATCTCTCTCTCTGCGAAGGAAAGAAAACCAACATTTTAACGAAAAAATTGCAAAAAAGTAAAAATTTCTAACCCAAGCCAAGACCTAGGTCCAACTGACTGGTTACTGATTTGAGGAT
>NC_063367.1:22161187-22168595 GCF_021869965.1 Rhincodon typus | reverse complement strand
TCAGCCTCTCTGCTCCTATGATGCTGCTTGGCCTGCTGTGTTCATCCAGCCCTGCACCTTGTTGTCTCGGATTCTCCAGCATCTGCAGTTCCTACTATCTCAGTTTCTTTATTAGGTCCCCTTTGATACAGTGGTAATTTCCCTACCTCTGAGCCAGGAGAGCTGGGTTTGGCAAGATAGTGGCAGAGTAGGAAGCTGCAGCTGGAGCTCATTCGCCCGTTCTTCCTCTTCTTTTCTTCTTTTTCTTCCTCTCGGTGGTTTTTTTTCTTCTCTTTGACAATCTAACCACTGCCCCCTGACATTCTATGAATCCCCCACTATCAACATCCTGGGGGTTACCATTGACCAGAAATGGCCTGGACTTCTCATATAACCACAGAGCCTACATGAACAGGCCAGAAGCTGGGAATACTGCAACGAGTAATTCACCTCCTGACTCCTCAAAGCCTGTCCCACCATCTACAGGGCACAAATCAGGAGTGTGATGGAATACTCCCCACTTGCCTGGATGGGTGCAGCCCCAACAACACTCAAGAAGCTTGACACCATCCAGGACAAAGCAGCCGCTTGATTGGCACCACATCCACAAGCATCCCACTCCCTCCACCTCCGATGCTCAGTAGCAGCAGTGTGTACTATCTACAAGATGCTCTGCAGAAATTCACCAAAGATCCTCACACAGCATCTTCCAAACCCACAACTACTTCCATCTGGAAGGGCAAGGGCAGCAGATATATGGGAGCACCAACACCTCCAAGTTCCCCTCCAAGTCACTCACCATCCTGACTTGGAAATATACCACCATTCCTTCACTGTTGCTGGGTCAAAATCCTGGAATTCCCTCCCTAAGGGCATTGAGAGTGTACCAATAGCACATGGACTGCAGCAGTTCAAGAAGGCAGCTCACCCCCACCTTCTCAAGGGGCAGCTCGGGATGGGCAAGAAATTCTGGCCAATCGGCAATGCCCATACCCCACAAAAGTGAATAAAAGTTGCATTGGATAGGGCAGGGCTTTTTTTCCCAGGAGCATCGGAGGCTGAAAGGTGACCTTATAGAGGTTTATAAAATCATGAGGGGCACGTAGATGGTGAATAGCCAAGGTCTTTTTCCCCAGGGTACAGGAGTCCAAAACTAGAGAGCATAGGTTTAAGTGACAGGAGAAAGATATAAAAGGGATCTAAGGGGTAACTTTTTCACACAGAGTGGTGCTTGTGTAGAATGAGCTGCCAGAGGTGGTGGTGGAGGCTGGTACAATTACAACATTTAAAAGGCATCTGGATGGGTACGTGGATAGGATGGATTTAGAGGGATATGGGCCAAATGCTGGCAACTGGGACTAGATTAGTTTGGAAAACCTGGTCAGCTTGGACGAGTTGGGCCAAAGGGTCTGTTTCTGTGCTGTATGGCTCTATGACTCTATGGCAGGGACAGCACGGGTTAAAAGCAGAGAAAAACACCCTCTACCCTTTCCCAATCAATGCAGTGAGTGTTAGTGTGAGTGAGTGAGATTGTTAGTAAGTTTGCTGCTTGTTAAATTTGCTTATGATGCAGTTTTTAGCTTGATGTGAGTCTGTCCAGTGCCCTGCCCCAGGGAAAGAGCTCCTCACCCCTCACTCCGATCCGGCCTGGGGTCAGTTTGATGTCCTCAGTCACTCTCCACCTCTGGCCTTTCTTTGAGAAACCAGACATACCACTCTGAGCTGCCAACACTGTGCCACACATGAGTTAACAACTCAAGCGTGTGCCAAATTGTAGATGAAATCACCGGCTGGTCAGGGAACAGATTGAGCTATTGCAGTAAGTGGAGTCTAATGAATGTAGTAAGGGCCTGAGGGTTTTGAGAATGGATGTGACTGGTGTAGACAAGCTGAATGACTGGGTAATGAGCTGATGACAAACCAATGCATTCACTGGATCCGTTAGACTGGCAATTTCTCTTAGATCCCCAGGGAAATGGTTCACTGCCCCTGATTGGTGACAGGCAATAAACAGATGGACAAAGGCCATACCTCACACTCACTGCTGCTCCCCGACGGACCTCCCTTTACTGGACGAGAAATAACCTCAAACTATTTCAGCAAATAAAAATTGCTTCAAAGATTAAAACTCCATCCCTGTGCCATCTGATCGCCTAATGAGCTCAACAGCTGAGCAAGATCCCAGGAATTACTCTGGGAGTTTGTGGAAGTAGCGAGTATCAGTCCTGACTGCACTAAGCCTGCCTCCTGCTTCATTCTGATCACTGTCCAGTGACCAACCTTAGACAGGCTGCAGTCTTTGTACCTTACTGTCGGCTGGTCAGCTCAGCTCACTTCACAGGCAATTCCACAAAACACGGGAGGTCCTGGCCAACATGTACCCTCCAATCAACATCAGGAAAGGGACCCACCACCACTTTGTCAAATCAGGATTGCCCCTCCCCTGTATAAATAATAGAGAGAAAAACCCACTCTGGGTGTGAGAGTGTGAGTGCGTATTTGTGTGTGCATGTGTGTGCCTGTGTGCGTGAGTGTGTGTGTGTGAGAGAGTGTGTGCGTGTGTAAGTGTGTGTGCGTGTGAGAGAGTGTGTGTGAGCGAGTGTTGCGTGAGTGTGTGAGTGAGTGTGTGTGTGAGTGTGTGTCTGTGTTTGTGCATGAGTGTGCGCGTGTGAGTGTGTGTGTGTGTGCGGGTGTGTGTGTGTGAGAGAGTGCGTGTGAGTGTGTGTGCGTGTGAGTGTGCGTGTGAGAGAGTGTGAGTATGTGTGTGCGTGTGAGTGTGCGTGTGTGAGAGTGTGTGTGACAGTGTGTGTATGTGTGAGTATGTGTGTGAGTGTGAGAGTGTAAGTGTATGTGTGTGTGAGTGTGTGTGTGTGTGAGAGTGTGAGTGTGTGTGTGTGTGAGTGTGAGTGTGAGAGTGTGTGTGTGTGTGGATGTGTGTGGGTGTGAGTGTGAGTGTGTGTGCGTGTGAGAGAGTGTGAGTATGTGAGAGTGTGTGTGACAGTGTGTGTGTGTGTGTGTGTGAGTGTGAGAGTGAGAGTGTGAGTGTGTGTGTGGATGTGTGTGTGTGTGAGTGTGAGAGTGTGAGTGTATGTGTGTGTGAGTGTGTGTGTGTGAGTGTGTGTGTGAGAGTGTGAGCATGTGAGTGTGTGTGTGGATGTGTGTGTGTGTGGATGTGTGTGTGTGTGAGTGTGAGTGTGTGTGTGGATGTGTGTGTGTGTGTGTGAGAGAGTGTGTGTGTGTGTGAGAGAGTGTGTGCATGTGTGAGAGTCTGGGTCACTGTCTGAGAACCTGCTCATTTCAAATTCATAACAAACGTGGAGCTAATTAACAATGTTCGTGCCCATCATTATTGTTATTTACTTCATCACAAGAAGGGATTTACAATAAATTCCAGCGAGATCTATTCAGTAATTTAGTGACTGTAAAACAGGTTAAAAATTTGCCTCAAAGTCTCTCACCAAAGTGTTCTCGGTCAGTCTGCACCCGGATGCTGGTGAGGGAGCTGGGCTCGGGTTACGGTTAGGGTTAGGGTTAGGGTTACGGTTAGGTTTAGGGTTAGGGTTAGGGTTAGCGATAGGGATATGGAGCTGGTGACCCCCTCTTTACAAAGAACAAAGAAAATTACAGCACAGGAACAGGCCCTTCAACCCTCCAAGCCTGCACCAATCCAGATCCTCTATCTAAACCTGTCACCTATTTTCCAAGGATCTGTATCCCTCTGCTCCCTGCCCATTCAATGTATCTGTCTAGATACATCTTAAATGACACTATCATGCCTCTACCACATCCGTTGGCAACGTGTTCCAGGCACACACCACCCTCCGTGTAAAGAACTTGCAACGCATATCACCCTTAAACTTTTCCCCTCTCACCTTGAAATTGTGACCCCTGGTAATTGAGTCCCCAACTCTGGGAAAAAGCTTCTTGCTATCCACCCTGTCTATACCTCTCACGATTTTGTAGACCTCAACAGGTCCCCCCTCAACCTCCGTCTTTCTAATGTAAATAATCCTAATCTACTCAACCTCTCTTCATAGCAGGCAACATCCTGGTGAACCTCCTCTGCACCCTCTCCAAAGCATCCACATCCTTTTGGTAATGTGGTGACCAGAACTGTACGCAGTCTTCCAAATGTGGTCGAACCAAAGTCCTATACAACTGTAACATGACCTGCCAACTCTTGTACTCAATACCCCATCTGATGAATGAAAGCATGCTGTATGCCTTCTTGACGACTGTATCGACCTGCGTTGCCACCTTCAGGGTACAGTGGACCTGAACACCCAGATCTCTCTGTGCATCAATTTTCCCCAGGGCTTTTCCATTTACCATAGAGTTCGCTCTTGAATTGGATCTTCCAAAATGTATCACCTCGCATTTGCCTGGATTGAACTCCATCTGCCATTTCTCCGCCCAACTCTCCAATCTATCTATATTCTGCTGCATGCTCCGACAGTCCCCTTCACTATCTGCTACTCCACCAATCTTAGTGTCATCTGCAAACTTGCTAATCAGACCATCTATATCTTCCTCCAGATCATTTATGTGTATCACAAACAACAGTGGTCCCAACACGGATTCCTGTGGAACACCACTGGTCACAGTTCTCCATTTTGAGAAACTCCCTTCCACTACAACTCTCTGTCTCCTGTTGCCCAGCCAGTTCTCTATCCATCTAGCTAGTACACCCTGGACTCCATGCGACTTCACTTTCTCCATCAGCCTACCATGGGGAACCTTATCAAATGCCTTACTGAAGGCCATTCCCTCATCTATCAACTTTGTCACTTCCTCAAAGAATTCTATCAAGTTGGTAAGACATGACCTTCCCTGCACAAAACCATGCCGCCTATCACTAATAAGCCCATTTTCTTCCAAATGTAAATAGATCCTATCCCTCAGTATCTTCTCCAGCAGCTTCCCCACCACTGACGTCAGGCTCACCGGTCTATAATTACCTGGATTATCCTTGCTACCCTTCTTAAACAAGGGGACAACATTAGCAATTCTCCTGTCCTCCGGGACCTCACCCGTGCTCAAGGATGCTGCAAAGATATCTGTTAAGGCCCCAGCTATTTCCTCTCTCGCTTCCCTCAGTAACCTGGGATAGATCCCATCCGGACCTGGGGACTTGTCCACCCTAATGCCTTTTGGAATACCCAACACTTCGCCCCTCCTTCTGCCGACTTGACCTAGAGTAATCAAACATCTATCCCTAACCTCAACATCCGTCATGTCCCTCTCCTCGGTGAATACCGACGCAAAGTACTCATTAAGAATCCCAGTCATTTTCTCTGACTCCTCGCATAACTTCCCTCCTTTGTCCTTGAGTGGGCCAACCCTTTCTCTAGTTACCCTCTTGCTCCTTATGTATGAATAAAAGGCTTTGGGATTTTCCTTAACCCTGTTTGCTGAAGATATTTCATGACCCCTTTTAGCCCTCTTAATTCCTCGTTACAGAAGGGAGGTTCGCTCTATTTGGGGCAAGTAGGTGTTGACAATAACAGCAACAGAGCAGGCTAAGGCAGGTTTGGGTTGAGGTACGTCTAGGACCCTGTCATTTTCCTCTCCCTTTAGAAGGTTAATGGAAAACTAGCACCAAGAAAAACTGTCACAGCATATCGAGGGCAGCACAGTGGCTCAGTGGTTAGCACTGCACAATGTGACCCAGGTTCAATTCCACTCGGTCTGTATGGAGTTTGCACATTCTCCCCATGTGTGCGTGGGTTTCCTCCCACTGTCCAGGAATCTACTGGAATACTGTATCCACTTCTGGTCACCCAGTTATAGGAAGGACATTACCAAGCTGGAGAGGGTTCGGAAGAGATTTGCCATGGTGTTGCTGGCTATGGAACGTTTGAGTTATAGGAATAGGCTGGGACTTTTTTCACTGGAGCGTAGGAGGTTGAGGATGACCTTATAGATATTTATAAAATCATGAGGGGAATAGCTAAGGTGAATGGCAGGTGTCTTTTCCCTAGGGTGGGGGATTTCAAGACTAGAAGACACATTTTTTAAGGTGAGAGGAGAAAGATTTTAGAAGTACACGAGAGGCAAATTATTACACAGAGGACGGTTTGTAGGCAGAATGAACTTTCTGAGGAAGTGGTGGATGGGGGACAATTGCAACATTTAAAAGGCATTTGGATAAGTACATTGCAACAATCGATATAGTTACGGCTTCATAATTCCAGATTTTTATTGAATTCAGATTCCACTGTCTGCCTTGGTGGGATTTGAACCCAGGTGCCCAGAACATGAGCCTGGGGTTCGGGATTACTAATGCAGTGACAATACCATCACCTCCTACATACCTTGGTCAGCACTGTTGTACATTTATAGTGCTGGTCTTTGTCAGATAATATACTGATTGAGCCACTTATGGGTTTGTCCAGTGAATCTTTAATGCAAACCAGATAATTTTAAACTCATCTGCAACATACTTCAACAGCACTTTCCAAACCCACAAAGGACAAGGGCAGTAGCTACATGGGAACACCACCCCATGCAAGTTCCCCTCCAAGCCACTCACCATCCTGACTTGGAAATATATCGTCATTCTTTCAGTGCCACTGGGTCAAAATCCTGGATTTCCCTCCCTAACGGCATTGTGGGTCAACCTGTAATACACGGTCTGCAGCAGTTCAAGGAGGCAGCTCACCCCCACCTCCTTAAGGGGCAATATTTGAGTTATTCTGCATCATGTCACCAACTAACTGAGTGGCCACTAAGTGAATGGCCTGGAGATGTCTAAAAGCAGACCCCAGGCTCCCACAATCATCCCTGAAGCTGCTGGTGCAGCAGTAAACTGAGTGACTGAGTGAGTTCCTTCTCCCGCTCAGAGCCAGTGAAATTGCAGGTGTTAACTCCATTGACATCGTTAAACAGAATAAAGAATGCAACTCAATAATCTGTTCCAGATAAAAATACTGGTTTGTGGCAGTGCAGCGAAACCTCCCATTGATTGTTTAAGCTTGTTAAAATAACATTGAGCAAGACAGACCATCAGGATCTATGGTGAATTTCTGCAGTGCATCTTGTAGATGGTACACACTGCTGTGACTGAGCAAAGGTGGCTGGGGGAGGTGATGTTTGTTGATGTGGTGTCAATGTAGCGGGGGCTGCTTTGTCCTGGATGGTGTTAAGCTTCTTGAGTGTTGTTGGGGCTGCCGTCACACTCCTGGCTTGTCCCTTGTACATTCCCAATTTTAACTGCTCCACCATTTCAGCTGCCAGGACACCAAGTGAGGAATTCCCTTTCGGAACACCCACACCTCATTCCCTCTCTCTCTGTCTCTCCCTTTCTCTCGCGCTCGCTCTCTCTCCCATCTCTCTCTCTCTCCCTCCACCCTTTTCTCTCCTCTCTCTCTCTTCCTCCCCACCTCACTCTCCCTCTCCCCCCTCTCTCTCCCTCTCTCTTTCTCTCACA
>NC_063367.1:22144655-22161087 GCF_021869965.1 Rhincodon typus | reverse complement strand
TCTCTCACACACTCTCCCTCTCCCCCTCCCACTCTCCCTCTCTCACACACTCTCCCTCTCTCTCCTCCCTCTCTCACAAACTCTCCCTCTCTCTCTCCCTCTCTCACACATTCTCCCTCTCCCCCTCTCTCTCTCCGTCTCTCACACACTCTCCCTCTCCCCCTCCCTCCCTCCCTCTCTCACACAGTCTCCCTCTCTCTATCCCTCCCTCCCTCTCTCTCACACACTCTCCCTCTCTCTCTCCCTCTCTCCCTCTCTCACACACTGTCCCTCTCCCCCGTCCCTCTCTCACACACTCACCCTCTCCCCCTCCCTCTCTCCCTCTCTCACACAGTCTCCCTCTCTCACACACTCTCCCCCTCCCCCTCCCTCTCTCCCTCTCTCCCTCTCTCACATACTCTCCCTCTCCCCCGTCCCCCTCTCCCTCTCTCACACACTCCCTCTCTCACACACTCTCCCTCTCCCTCTCTCCCTCTCTCCCTCTCTCACACACTCTCCCTCTCCCCCGTCCCCCTCTCCCTCTCTCACACACTCTCCCTCTCCCCCTCCCTCTCTCCCTCTCTCACACACTCTCCCTGTCCCCTTTTATCTCTCCCTCTCTCCCTCTCTCACACACTCTCCCTCTCTCACACACTCTCCCTCTCCCCCTCCCTCTCTCCCTCTCTCACACACTCTCCCTCTCTCACACACTCTTCCCCCGTCTCCTTCTCCCTCTCTCACACACTCTGCCTCTCCCCCTCCCTCTCTCCCTCTCTCACACACTCTCCTTCTCCCCCCTCTAGAGTGAGCTTTAGATTTCCTGTCCCTAATGCCTCTTGATGTGGCTCAGGGTTAAGTTCTCATTCCTGTGACTGTAAATGTTGAGTCCTTTTTGATGTGTTGGTGGATGAATCTACCACAGGCACGTGATCAACAAATCTCCCCGTGTAGCTGAGAATTAGGAGCTGCCAGAGATGACCACTGGGAGAGATTTGGCCTCAATACCTCCTCGGAATGTTTCGAGAACATTCCTGGACAGTCCAGGGCATCACTGGAAAGTTGACAACAATGAAGTGATGGAGAGAGGCTGGATAAGCTCGGGTTGTTTTCTGTGGAGCAGAGAAGGTTGAGGGTGGAGCACGAGCTGATAGAGATGTATAAGATGATGAGGGGCATGGACAGGGGGGATAGAAAGCAGCTGTTCCCCTTTGTCAAAGGGCCAATAACAAGGTTCAGTTTAGGGTGAGAATCCCTACACTGTGGAAGCAGGCCACAAAGCCCATCGAGTCCACCCTGACTCTCTGAAGAGCATCCCACCCAGACCCACCCTCTACCCTACCTCTGCATTTCCCACCCTGAATGCTATGGGCAATTTCCCATGGCCAATCCACCTAGCCTGCACATCTTTGGACTGTGAGAGGAAACCAGAGCACCTGGAGGAAACCCGCACAGACACGGGGAGAATACGCAAACTCCACACAGACACTCGCCCAAGGGCGGAATCGAACCCAGGTCCCTGGCACTGAGAGGCAGCAGTGCTAACCACTGTGCCACTGTGCCACCCACAGCTGGGGGCAAGAGGTTTAGAGGGGAATTGAGGAACTTATTATCACCCAGAGAGTAGTGGGGGTCTAGAATGCACTGCCTGGGAGGGTAGTTGAGGGGCAGAGCCTCACACCCTTTAAAAATATTTGGATGAGAACTTGAAATGCCATAACATTCAAGGCTACGGGCCTAGTGCAGGAAAGTGGGATGAGTGTAGTTAGGTCAGCACAGATTCAATGAACCAAAAGGCCTGTTCTGTGACTGTGTAAGGCATCACCTACAAGGAAAACTTATCCATCTCTGTTTTAGAATTTCCAGCATTGACCCCCATCAGTGATGGGAGTAAACAGTACCAGAGGAACTCAGCAATGTCTACCCGGAGACAGTTAGTGTTTCAAGTGCCAAGGCCGTTCACAGAGAAGTTCTCACACGCTGCCAGACTCGCTGAGTTTCTCCAGCACTTTTCCTTTCTGTTCCCCAAACCCTTTGCTCTTGGAGCTCGAGATACAGGAGATTCCACCTGTACTTACCAGCTTCTGCCACCAGAGGGGAACCTTCGGTTATCATTCCACAGCCCCTTGTTGTCTGTTGAACCAGTGAAACCCTCTCCCTCCTGCCCCAGGCAGCTGGCTTCACACTGACATCGAACACTTCTGTGAGCCAGCCTCGTGGCTTCTAACTTAAATCAAAGGGCAAGTGACCACAAAGCTTCGCTCGTCGCAACAGAAAACTCCTGCACTTATACAGTATCCTCTGAATCACCACCTTGCACTTTCCAGTCAATTTTTGAACAGTGGGAATTGTTGGAAAAGACAAATGTAGATGCCCTACAGACAGAAACAGGGAAATGTATAAAAGGAGACAAAGAAATGGCTGAGCAACTGAACACATACTTTGGTTCTGTCTTCACAAAAGAGGACCCAAATCAGATACCAGGATTGTTGGAGGATGTATGATTTAGTGAGAGGGAAGAATTGAGGGAGATCAATATCAGTAGAGAAATGGTGCTGGGAAAATCGATGAGATTGAAGGCAGATAAATCCCCAGGACTGTAAATCTACATCCCAGAGTACTTAAGGAAGTGGCTCTAGAAATAGTAGATGCATTAGTGGGCATCTTCCAGGTTTCTATAGACTCTGGAACAGTCCCTGCAGATTGGAGGGTAACTAATGTCACGCCAATATTCAAAAAGGGAGGTAGAGAGAAAACCGGGAATTATAGGCCAGTAAGCCTAACATCGGTAATGGGGAAAATCCTCGAATCCATTATCAAGGATTTGACAGCAGAGCATTTAGAAAGCAGTGGCAGGATCAGACAGAATCAGGATGGATTTATGAAGGGGGTATCATGCTTAACAATCTGTTGGGATTCTATGAAGATGTAACGAGTAGAGTTGACAAGGGGGAGCCAGTCGATGCGGTTTATTTAGACTTTCAGAAAGCATTTGACAAAGTTCCACATAAGAGATTATTATGCAAGATTAAAGCACATGAGATTGGGGGAAATTTATTGAGATGGATAGAAAACTGATTGACAGAGAGGAAACAAAGAGTGGGAATTAATGGATCCTTTTCAGATTGGCAGGCAGTAACTAGTGGGGTGCCACATGGATCGGTGCGGGGACCCCAGCTATTCACAATATATATTAATGATTTGAATGGGGAAACAAATTGTAACATCTCAAAGTGTGCAGATGATACCAAGTTGGGTGGGAGCATGAACTGTAACGAAGATGCAAAGATCCTTCAGCATGATCTGGTCAGGTTGGGTGAGTGGGCAAATCAATGGCAGATGCAGTTTAATTTGGATAAATGTGAGGTTATTCACTTTGGAAGAACAAACAAAAAGGTAGATTACTGCCTGAATAGCTGTAAATTGGGAGAGGGGCATGTGCAGTGGGACCTGGGTGTCCTTGTGCACCAGTCGCTGATGGGGAGCATGCAGGTGAGCAGGCAGTAAAGAAGGCAGACAGTATATGGCCTTCATTGTGAGAGGTTTCAAGTACAGGAGCAGGGATGTATTGTTGCTGTTATACAGGGCCTTGGTGAGACCACAACTGGTATATTGTGTGCAGTTTTGGTCTTCTTTTCTGAGGAAGAATGCTCTTGCTCTCGAGCGAGTGCAGTGAAGGTTTACCAGGCTGATTCTGGGGACGGCGGGTCTGACGTATGAGGAGAGATTGACTAGGTTAGGATTGTTTTCGCTGGAGTTCAGACGAATGAGGGGGGGATCTCATAGAGACTTATAAAATTCTAACAGGACTGGACAGGGTAGATGCAGGGAGGATGTTCCCGATGGTGGGTGTGTCCAGAACCAGGGGTCACAGTATGAGGATTTGGGGTAGACCATTTAGGACGGAGATGAGGAGACATTTCTTCACCCAAAGAGTGGTGAGCCTGTGGAATTCATTACCACAGGAAACAGTTGATGCTAAAACACTGAAGGTATTCAAAAGGCGACTAGATATAGCACTTGGGGCAAATGGGATCAAAGGTTGTGGGGAGAAAGCAGGATTAGGCTATTGAGTTGGACAATCAGCCATCATAGTGATGAATGGTGGAGCAGGCTTGAAGGGCCAAATGCCCTCCTCCTGCCCCTATCTTCTGTGTTTCTATGTTCCTATGTTGTAATGTTTTACATGGGACATGGGCATACTGACTGCCCAGCATTTCTTGCCCATCCCTAGTTGCCCCTTGAGAAGGTGGGGGTGAGCTACCTTCTTGAATCGCTGCAGTTCATTGCTGTGGGTTGACCCACAATGCCCTTAGGGAGGGAATTCCAGGATTCTGACCCAGTGACAGTGAAGGAACGGGGATATATTTCCAAGTCAGGATGGTGAGTGACTTGGAGGGGAACTTGTAGGTGTTCCCATGTATCTGCTGCCCTTGTCCTTCTGGATGGAAGTGGTCATGGGGTTTGGAAGATGCTGTGTGAGGATCTTTGGTGAATTTCTGCAGTGCATCTTGTAGATAGTACACACTGCTGCTACTGAGCATTGGTGGTGGAGGGAGCGGATGCTTGTGGATGTGGTGCCAATCAAGTGAAGATAAGATAAGGATGATTGTGGACCCTCCTCCTCCAGTAAGTTGTTTAATTGCCCACCATCATTCACGACTGGATGTGGCAGGACTGCAGAGCTTAGATCTAACCCATTGGTTGTGGGATCGCTTAGCTCTGTCTATCACTTGCTGCTTTCACCATTTGGTGTGCAAGTAGTCCTGTTTGGTGGCTTCACCAGGTAGATACCTCATCTTCAGGTATGCCTGGTGCTGTTCCTGCACTGTCCATTGAACCAGGGTTGATCCCCTGGCTTGATGGTAATGGTTGAGTGGGGGATATGCTGGGCCATGAGGTTACAGATTGTGTTGGAGTACAATCCTGCTGCTGTTGGTGGCCGACAGCGCCTCATGGATGCCCAGGCTTGAGTTGCTAGATCTGTGTGAAGTCTGTCCCATTTAGCATGGTGATAGTGCCACACAATGAGATGGAGGTTGTTCTCAATGTGAAGGTGGGACTTCATCTCCACAAGGACTGTGCGATGGTCACTCTTACCGATACTGTCATGGACAGATGTATCTGCAGGTGGCAGATTGGTAAGGATGAGGTCAAGTATGTTTTTCCCTCTTGTTGGTTCCCTCATCACCTGCCTCAGACCCGGTGTAGCAGTTTTGTCCTTTAGGACTCGACCAGCTCGATCAGTAGTACTGCTGCCGAGCCACACTTGGAGGTGGACATTGAAATCCCCCACCCAGAGTACATTTTGTGCCATTGCCATCCTCAGTGCTTCCTCTAAGTGTTGTTCAACATTGAGGAATACTAATTCATCACCTAAGGGAGGACGGTGTGTGGTAGCCAGCAGGAGGTTTCCTTACCCATGTTTAACCTGAGGCCAAGAGACTTCATCGGGTCCAGAGTCAATGTTGAGGACTCCCAGAGTAACTCCCTCCCGACTGTATCCCACTATGCTGCCCCCTCTGCTGGGTCTGTCCTGCCGCTGGGACAGGACATATCCAGGGATGGCGGTGGTCTGTAAGGTATGATTCTGTGAATATGACTGTGTCAGGCTGTTGCTTTACTGCTCTGTGAGACAGCTCTCCCAACTTTGGAATTAGCCCCCAGATGTTAGTGAGGAGGACTTTGCAGGGTTGACAGGGCTGTTTCCACCGTTGTCTTTTCCACGCCTGAGTCTATGCCAAGTGGTCCTATGAATTTTATTTCTTTTTGAGACGATGTAGAAATTGTTACAGGCTCAATCATTTCAGATGACAGTTAACCACATTGCTATGGGTCTGGAGTTACATGTGGGCCAGACCAGGTGATGATGACAGATTTCCTTTCCTGAAGTAAGTGAAATAGGTTTTTATGATATTGGCATCATGGTCATTGTTGGATTTTTAATTCCAGATTTAGTTTTTAATTTCAATTCCACTGCCTGCCTTAATGAGATTTGAACCGTGTTGCCAGAATAGCACCTGGAACATTGGATTCTTAATCTAATCACAATCCCACGATACCATCATCACCCTCCAAATGTAGGGCATTTGGCAGCCAACTTACACACACACGGGCTCATTGTGAGGTGGATCTGATTTTGAGATAAAAACAAAGAACTACAGAGGTTGGAAATCTGAAGCAAACGCAGAAAATGCTGGAGAAACTCAGCAGGGCCTGGCAGCCTCTGTGAAGAGAGAGAGAGAAACAGAGTTAATGTTTCAAGTCCAGTGACTGTTCATCAGAACCAACTTGTAGTGACTGTAACAAGGTCAGCCATATAAACATCATAGAGTAGGAGTTCCCTGATTGGGGCTGTTAATCTGGTCCAATCAGGGAGCCTTAGCTGACAGATAGGAACAGCAATGTCAGGGGTTCTGTTCACTCTGCGAGCTGGCTCTGAGGGAGCTGGATCAGTGTCAAGGACTCTCCAGATGTAAATAAAGAGTAACTTAGTGATGGGATACAGGCCTCAGTGGAGTTATTTCAGTGGCAATGAGAGAAAAGCACGTTCCTGAAGGAATTTAGTCACAACAGTCATCTTTGAGTTGGGGTAATTATTTATTGCATCACACTATTATTTGAGAAGCCTTGCCTCATTCAATCCTGCCATGGAATACCCGTTCATTTTTCCAGGCAAATGACTTTGGGCAAATGAAAAGCAGCAAATAATTCCCCTCACAGCTTGTGGATCCACAGCTTTTCCGGTTATTAGGAGCCTAACATTTCCTGAGGTACCAGATACTAAAACTTTTCAAGTATTGACAGATTTAGTTCAGGAATATTATGACATCAATCTTCCTCGAATTCTGAAACACTATCAGTTTTACTCGGCAATTTGAGTACTTGGGAATCTATATTGGGATTTTTGACTAGGTTATGATGGCTGACAGAGACCTTAAGTGAGATGCTGACACACCATTTGGTATGTGGATTAGTGATGTGACCACGCAAAAGTGCCTACTAGCTGAAGCCCAACTGGACTTCAAACAGGCACCACAGCTGGTTTTATCATTGGAAAATGCAGCAAGTTGACCATATGAGTTGCAGTGTATTCTGATGGAAGCGGACACCAGAGCTTGGGGAACACCACTTGTCTGTTCCATGATACAACTGAGAAAGAACAGAATCAGAAAGTGACTAAAACAATTGTAGAAAGGGGGACATTTCCTGAATGGAGGGACTGTAGGTCAGTCCACAGCAAAACCCCAAAACAAAGCCAAGCCTCCACCAAACAGTTAAAATTTTATTCAGGATCCGGCTCAGCAAGCCATTGTAGTTGCTGCTGGTATGCAGACCTGAAATGGCAAAACAGTCCGACTGGACCTAAACTGAGCAAGAGAACTCATAGGCGGTTATCCAGGAGACTGTACACTCTGGAAAGTCCACCTGCATCTGGCTTGGAGCAGTTAAATTCCTTAGCAACATCCAAATCAGAGCCAATCAAAATAAATGCCTGGTTACATGGTCAGGGGGTTCTAATGGAGGTTGATACCGGTGCTGCTATTTCAGTGACTGGCAGAACCATTAATCTTTAATAAAATTCACTCTGGACTCCAGCCCTTAGGTTTGTGCTAAACCTCAGCTAGGCTGAGAATCCATACTGGGGAACCTTTACAGATTAAGGGGACAACTTTGGTTTTGGTCTCTTATGAAAAGCAGCTAGTTCAGTTACCACTGAGTGTAGTAAAAGGCTCAGGCCCAAGGTTTTTGAAGCAAAATTGGTTGAGAAAGATTCACTTAGATTGGCTCAACATTTTCGATTAGAACATGGCTGCTTGAGTGAAGTCCTAATTAAATACCTGGAAGGTTTTCAGGAAGGTCTAGGGACTATCAGAGGAGGCCATCTTGCATATTGACCAGGAAGCGATTCCGCGATCTGGAAGGCCTGCCCAATGTCATTTGCCATACGAGCAAAAGTAGAGGCAGGAATCAATCAAAGGTCTGGAACATACTACCTGAAAGTTTGGCAGTATCAGGTTAAACTGAGTCATTTGAAAGGACATTGTTTCTATTTAAATAATCATCCAATGTGCAGGGTTAGGGGTAAGGGTTGGTGGAGTGTCACCAAACCACAATGTTTGTTGGAGAGCCAGTGTAGTAACAGTGGACTGAATGGCCTCCTTCTGAACCATAACTAATTCTGTGATTCAGTGAATTACAGTTCAGGCAGCCTGAAATGTAAAGGAATATGAAGAAGGAAAATCCTAGTCAAAATCAGTCAGGGAATGTTGAAATTTGCATTGGCCTTATCAAAGTTGTGGAAGAATATGTGGAGTCATTTTTATTTGGGAAAATAGTGAAACAAATGAAGTGGCCGAAATTAAATTGGGCTTTGCCTATGCTGGGCACGTTGACAGGTAGAGCAAATGAAATCTGTGTAGCACTCTCAGAGGAGGTTTTTATGGATTATAACATTGTAAAGGACATTCTAGGGGCATATAACAGTTCCTGAAGCATACAGGCAAAGTTTCAAAGTTTGAGCCTGGGCAACCTCAACCTGGATTAGGAAGGCTGAATGAAGTAAATTTGAAGGTGAATCGGGACATGAGGAGCAAGTACCGAGGATGAAGCTTTCAGAGAAATCATTCTCCTGGACAACATTTAAAAATTCACAACTTTTAGGAGTTGGAACCCATGTTGAAGACCCAGTAGGAACTGCTCAATAAAAACCAAAAGAACTGTGGATGCTGTAAATCAGAAACCAAAGTACATATTGCTGGCAAAGCACAGTAGGTCTGGCAGCATCATAGAATCCCTACAGTGTGGAAACAGGCCCTTCAGCCCAACAAATCCACACTGACCCTTGGTGCATCCCACCCAGACCCGTCCCCTATAACCCACACATCCCTGAACACTACGGGCAATTTAGCACGGCCAATCCACCTAACCTGCACATCTTTGGACTGTGGGAGAAAACCCACGCAGATACGGGGAGAATGTGCAAACTTCACACAGACAGTTGCCCGAGGATGGAATCAAACCTGGGTCCCTGGTGCTGTGAGGCAGCAGTGCCGCCCTGAAGCATCTGTGGAGAGAAATCAGAGTTAATGTTTTGGATTGATATGACCCTTCCTCAGAACTGAAATTTCTCTCCTCAGATGCTGCCAGACCTGCTGGCCTTTTCCGACAATCTGTATTTTTTGTTTCTAGTAGAAACTGCTCATGTTAGATGGTGCGTAAAGTGCCAACAGCTAATTAACCAGTGAAGGGATGACCTATAATCTGATTACACGAGGCAAAGAGATAATTACAAAAAATTTAAAATAAGGTGGTGTTGGAGACAAACTAAACGACTGGAATAACATGCTAGCTATAAGAGTCGCATGCCGAGGGTCTAACCAAAGTAATAAGAAATTCAAAACTGTACAAACTAATTTATGTAGAGAGATCATAGCAATTCATCAAGGTGATGGTGTCAAAACAGGACAGTAAGGAAGATTTTACAAATACAGAACAGTGTCGGGGGGGGGGTCACCTGACATTCGACGTGAACCCACGATCCAAGTTGAGGCTGTCGTCATGTGTACTGAACTTGGCTCTCAGCCGCTGGTCACCGACTCTGCATTGTTGTGTATCCCAAAGTCCGCCTTGGCGGACATTTACCCGAAGATCCGAGGCTGAATGTCTTTGACCGCTGAAGTGTTCCCTGACTGGGAGGGAACATTCCTGTCTGGCAGTTGTTGCGCAGTGTCCATTCATCCATTGTCGTAACGTCTACATGGTTTCACCACTATATCATGCCTCGGGGAGTCCTTGCCTGCAGTGTATGAGATAGATAACATTGGCCAAGTCACATGGTATCTGCCGTGTACGTGCTGGGTGGTGTTCCCACGTGTGATGGTAGTGTCCATGTCAAACCTTTGACATGTCTTGCAGAGGCTGCCATGGTAGGGTTGTATAGTGTTGTGGTCAATGTTGTCCTGAAGGCTGGATAGTTTGCTGCGAACAATGGTCTGTTTAAGGTTTGGCGGTTGTTTGAAGGCGAGAAGCAGTGGCATGGGGATGATATTGGCAAGATGCTCATCGTCATCGATGACATGTTAAAGGCTGTGACGAACATGGCGTAGTTTCTCCGCGCCTGAGATGTAGTGGATGACAAAGGGCACTCTATTGGACGTATCCCGTGTCTATCTTCTGAGGACGAGTTGCTGTTTTTCACCGTGGCATGTCGGAACTGGCGATCGATGAGTTGAGCATCATATTCATGACGGAAGCTGGGGGTTCCCTTTACAATGGGTTTCAAGATGCCCTCAATGTAGCCAGAGAGGTTCTCACACAGGGTCCCATTGGCTGATATGATGGGATGCCCCGGTGTGTTGGCTTTGTGCATCTTCGGAAGGCAGTAGAAGTCTC
Organism: Rhincodon typus; assembly: GCF_021869965.1. Lineage (NCBI taxonomy): Eukaryota > Metazoa > Chordata > Chondrichthyes > Orectolobiformes > Rhincodontidae > Rhincodon > Rhincodon typus. The sequence continues at coordinate 22,150,716 of NC_063367.1, read as the reverse complement.
CTACACAAGAAGTACGTAGGGTGGGAATGCATAGGATACTCTGGATGACTGGATCAAAAGTCTTGATCAGTCTGTTCAATTGATGGGTGTGTTCTTTGGTTGGATCAGCAGGTAGGTGTCTGTAGTATTCCTGGTTGTTCAGCTGTTGGTACACTTCTCTGCAGTAGTCCATTCTATTCTGTATGACAATATCTCCTGCTTTCTCTGCTGGTTTGATGACAATGTTGCGATTGGTGTTGAGAACGTGAATGGCATGGCGTTGTGCCTGGGTGACGTTTTGCACTGCCTTGTGAGCGCGGCTGATCAGTCTAACATTCACGCATCTCCTGGCGGCTCGAGCAGACATGTCGAGGCTGGGGGAGTGGCCTTCCGAAGGGGTCCAATTCAACACCTTCTTCTTTGGTGGCTGCACCATGGATCAATGGTTGCCTCATTGGGCTCGCTGCTGACATCTTGTGGTTTGTGGAAGAATTCCCGGAGCATCACCTCAATAAATTGTTATGATCTCTCTACCTTAATTAGTCTGTACAGTTTTGAATTACTTGTTACTTTGGTTAGACCCTTGGCATGCAAGTCTTATACCTATCATGTTATTCCAGTCATTTAGTTTGTCTCCAGCACCACCTTATTTTTAATTTTTTTTCTATTTATCTCGCTGCCTCATTTAATCACATTATAGGTCATCCATTCGCTGGTTATTCAGCTGTTGACACTTTATGCACCATCTAACACACTTGGTCAGCTGCAGAGATTTGTTATCTGACACACCACTCACACCAGTTGTATGATCTTTTGATCTCTCTGACCTTGATCTCTCTGCCTATAAACTCTGTGTCTGTGTACTCTCCTCTCTCACTGCACCTGGCAAAGGGGCTACACTCAGAAAGCTTGTGATTTCAAATAAACCTGTTGGACTATAACCTGGTGTCGTGTGATTTCTGACTGAAAACCAAAGACCCACGTGTTTCCGTTGTAATGATGTGGACCACCTTCATTCAGAACGCTGCAATTGTGCGGGAAGCCAATGGGACTTAATGGGATTCGGAACAGTAAATCCAATAAAATTTATTTATTTATCAGCACGTGTATCTTGTTACAAAACACACTGAAAAGTGTTGGAACACGGGAGGAAGATTCCACGGATCGAAATGTAGCTTTAACAACTACCGGGAGAGCCGGAGATAAATATTGCTGAGAGTGTAGGAGCAGTGAATAAGGTCAATGAGAGCTATGAAGGGAGTTTGTCAAAAGGGAAAGATAGCCCCTTTTACTGCGAATGTTACAGCTCACCCCATAACTATAGGAAAGGACGTGAAAGCCACTCTTGTGCTGGTGAAAGACATGGTTTTTCCTCCAGAGAGAATGATAAAAGCCAAAATGTTATCAATGGGACAAGCGGAGAGTGTATCCTGGTTTCTTTGTACAAAGTAGTCAGAGTGTGTCATGCTATCTAATACCGTGCAATGGGAGTTGTTCAGAAATTACCTGGGGACAGAGTTGATTTACTCCTCAGCAATGATTTGACGGGAATGAAAGTTACAGCCTCGCCTATAATCACAGAAAGTCTGTGTGAGGTTAAAGAGATGGAATGGTTACAGGAACAAGTTCCACGTATTTTTGTGTTGTGTGTAATTGATTAACAAAGTCTGTCCAAGGGTCATATAATGTGACAAGCAGACATTAGGGTGGCTGAAATTATTTTTAAGGATGGGAATGAATCAAAACTGACTGGCATGTGTTTGTTATATGAGGCCCAGGAAGCAGGAAGTGAATTAATTCCCAACTGAGACTGTAGCAGAGAGTGAAGGAGTTCTGGAAAGCTTTCATATTAGAGACAGAGTTCTAATCAGGAAGTGGAGAAATTCTCACAGACCTGTGAAGGAAGAATGGGCCGTTGTGAATCAGATAGTGGTACCGCTGAGATATTATGCCTGAGGAAGGAGCTGAGCTCCAAAAACTTACATTTTCAAATAAACCTGTTGGACTATAACCTGTTGTGTGATGTTTGACCTTGTCTACCCCAGTCCAACACTGTTATCTCCACATCATGAGTAAGATATTATTAAGAGATTTGCAAGTACCATATTACAATCCCATTGCAGGACATATAGGAATATGGAAAATGGAGGCATCGATAAACAGGTATTTTACCTAGGCAAGACTTCATAAAGATGTAGTGAAATCTGTAAAACATGCTATATCTGTCAGGTAGTAGGAAAACCGCAACATGTAATATCCACCCTAGCCTGCATACCTTTGGACTGTGGGAGGAAACTGGAGCACCCGGAGGAAACCCACGCAGACACGGGGAGAACGTGCAAAGCTTTTTGAGATTTGTAGCTCGGGTTGCTAATGAGCTCAGCGTGCAAGTCAACAACTGCAGATTGTGCAAACTCCACACAGCCAGTTCTCTGAGGCTGGAATCGAACCCAGGTCTCGCACTGTAAGGCACCAGTGCTAGCCACTGAGCCAACATATCACCAAGTATTAGAAGATTGTTTAGGACCATTATCGAAAACAAAGGCAAACAGGACTTTATCCTCATAATTACAGATATGACAATATCCACAAGATATTCCTTTAAGGACAATTACAGTGAAGGTACTGATGGAAAATTAACTCAGTTTTTTTCACTCGTTATGAAATACAAATTAAACATATTCACAACAAGGTTCTAACTTTATGTCTAATGTTTTCCAGCACATCAGCAGCAGTTTGGGTATAAAACAATTGAAGTCAAGTGCATATCATCAGCAAAGACAGGGAGCTTTGGAGATGTACCACCAGACTCTCAAAATGATGAGAGCAGATTGTCATGAATACCCAAAGGATTGGGACAAAGGATTAGATATTTTGCTACTTGCTGCCAGAGATTTCCCCAAATGATCTACTGGATTTGGTCCATTTAAATTGATTTATGGCCATGAGATAAGGAGTTTATTAAAATTCATGAAGGAAATATTTTTAAGGCAAATTGAGGAACCCTCAATGTTGGATTATGTGTCTGTGTTTCCAGACAGACTCTCAGGAGAGTGCAGTGTGACACAGGAGTATTTAAAAATTTCACAGGCAAGGATGAAAGAATAGGCAGCCAAACAATGCTGCAGCTAGAAGATTTCAAACAGGAGACAAAGTGTTAGTATTATTAACTTTGCAATGTGAATCTCTGCAAGTCAGCTTCAATGGTCCATACATGATAGTTTGGAAGATTAGTGAACTGAACAAAAGCAGAAGGTAAAGGAACAGAGATAGGAACTATCTGGTAGATGGTCCAGATTGCAGAAAGGAGAATAGGTTATGTTACATTCAAAAATTAAAGTGATATCATCAGAGAGAGGAAGATAAGAATGAGTAAGTGTGTGAAGAATAGTGGAGGGTGACAGGGACAGGAAGAATAAGGTGAAAGGAGAGCGGGAGAGTTCTCAAAGAGAAAATCATACAATTGGATTAGCCAGACAGTCAGGCACCACATTCTTGTAACAAAAACAGAAATTGCTGGAAAAGCTCAGCAGGGTCTTGCAGCATCAGAACTGAGGAAGGGTCACGTGACCCGAAATGCTGACTCTGATTTCTCTCCACAGATGCTGGTTTTCTTTCTGATTTACAGCATCCGCTGTTCTTTTAGTTTTTATTACTGTATTCTTGTACTTAGTGGAAGCACAATGTGAAGATCCAGGAATTACTTCGGAAATTCAAGGAAATCTGCAAAGGTTTGTGGTACACAACTGTGTGGTCTGGTCAGCAGAAGCTGAAGATAATCCTTATAAAAATGTATAAACCTTTTAAAATGGCAGTTAATACCAGTGACCTGAAGGTGAGTGTTGTCTTGTTACAGGACGATGAATCAGGAATAGAGAAACCAGTGAGGGATGTCTCTCAGAAACTAAACCAATATCAGAAAAAGCACTGCACATTGGAAAAGGAGACTGTGGGGTTCTTACTGGTACTTCAATATTTTGAAGTCAATGCCAGTCATGGTTACAAAGAAACAATAATGTACACTGATCATAATCCCATTGCTTTGTTGAACAGTTTAAAACTTGAAGTTGTTCCAATGGAGCTTACAGATTCAACCATTTAACATAGAAATTGTTCACATCGTTGAAAAAGATAATACAACTGCAGAAGCATTATCCAGAATGGGATTATATTGAAATAGTTTAAGAGTTTGGAAGGAAAGATAACAAGAAGTTATACACATCCTGCTTAAAGAATGGGTGAGAGTGAATGAGTGAAGTTTTCTTGTATTTTGTTTGTGCTTATATCATGTTTATCCAGTGACAAAGCACATTGAAAGATAGCATTTCATCTCTTTAAGGGTGGAAGTGTGTAAGGCATATATTGTTTTAACTTCTGGACTATAAATTAGAAAGCAGAAGTTGGACACTGCTATCTAGCTGAAAAGTACCAGGAGGACTTTTTTTTTCCCGCTGTAACTTGAAGATCAAACAGGATTGTGTGGTATATACTTTAGCTATACAAGACAATATTAATTTTCAGAGCAGAGAGGTCAATACTTTAAGAGAAACAGAGTGGTACCTGGATTCCTTGAGTTAAGGAAAAACTGCCTAACGACAGCCTTTGGATTGGTCTAGCTACACAGTGCAGTGTAGTCAGAGTCTCACACTCTCCAAGAATGATAACAAAAAACTTAGAGACTCTAAAGGAAAAACTCTAATGTAAGAAAAGACCTAGATCCACCCAATCAGCTACTGAATTGAAGATTAGTCATCATTCTGTACCATTGTGTCATCATTGTTAACATTGAAAGAACAGAGAAATAACTCCAGCCATATTTCTGGTGCTCCCTCAATATTGACCCTCCGAGGATGTGCGACTGATCCTCCAGGAGTGTAGAAGCAGTTTTCTTTAACTCAAAGATTCCTGGGGCCCTCATTCTCAAAGTGGTAATAATATCATGGCTCCAAAAGTCTTGAAGAGCTGAAAATATGTACTCGTGGATTTTCAAGTTGCAAAACTGTCCTAGTATATCAGCAATATAATGATGTCTGAATTCTACTCCAATAATAGCAGATGGGTCAATTACCTAACCTTCCTAACAATCTTCACAAATAACCTCCCAGAAATGTTAAGGAACCAAGGATCAAATGGCAGGTTGGAAATTGAAGGTGTTCAGTATTAGTGAGAAAACAGTGCTGGGGAAATGAATGGGGTTAAAGGCTGACGATTCAGCAGAGCCCTAATAATCTACATCCCAGTGCACTAAAGGAAGTGGCCCTGAAATTATTTCTTTCTTTGCTGATCATCTTCCAAAATCCAACAGACTGTCAGAGTCACAGATTCCTACAGCATAGAAACAGACCCTTCAGCCCTCTCGTCCATGCTGAACTGAACCAGTCCCATTTGCTGATATTTGGTCCATATTTCTCTAAATCTTTCCTATCCATGTACCTATCCAAATGTCTTTTAAATCTTGTAATTGTAACCGCCTCTATCACTTCCTCTGGCAGCTCATTCCACACACAAACCACTATCAGTGTAAAAAGTTCCCCTCATGTCTTTTTTAATACATTCTCCTCTCACCTTAAAAATGTGACCTACTTTTGAAATCAATCATCCTAGGGAAAAGACACCTGCCATTCAGCTTATCTATACTCTTCATGATTTTATTAACCTCTATAAGGTCACCCCTCAACCTCCCACGCTCCATAATTCAAACCTTCTAATCTCAGCACATCCTGGTAAATCTCTCCTGAATCCTCTCCAATTTACAGTATCCTTCCTATAACAGGGCGACCAGAACTGTATTCCAGAAGAGGCCTCACCACTGTCCTGCACAACCTCAACGTGACTTCCCAACTCCGATACTCAAAGGTCTGAACAATGACACGCATGCTAAACACCTTCTTAACCACCCTGTCTGCCTGTGAAATCTGTATACTAACTAATGTGGTCTCAGTCTCTCTTTCAGGCAGATATCTGTTGACTGGTGTCTCTCAGTCCCCTCTCTCCAGAGATATCTGTACACTGCCTGGTGTCTCTCAGTCGCCTCTCTCTCTCTCAGGGAGATATCTGTACACTGCCTGGTGTCTCTCAGTCC
>NC_063367.1:22144556-22144645 GCF_021869965.1 Rhincodon typus | reverse complement strand
TGTACACTGACTGGTGTCTCTCAGTCCCCTCTCCCTCTCAGGGAGATATCTGTACACTGACTGGTGTCTCTCAGTCCCCTCTCTCTCTC
>NC_063367.1:22132079-22134556 GCF_021869965.1 Rhincodon typus | reverse complement strand
CCCCCACCCTCACCCACACCCACACCCCCTCACCCACACCCCCTCACACTCACCCACACCCACACCCCCTCACCCACATCCCCTCACCCACACCCACACCCACACCCCTTCACCCTCACCCACACCCCCTCACCCTCACCCACACCCCCCCACCCTCACCCCCACCCACACCCTCCCACCCTCACCCCCACCCACATCCCTCCCACCCTCATCCCTCACTCACACCCACACCCCATCACCCTCACCCTCACCCATACCCACACACCTTCACCCTCACCCACACCCCTTCACCCTCACCCACACCCACACCCCTTCACTCTCACCCACATCCCCCCACCCTCACCCACACACCCCCACCCTCACTCCCACCCACACCCCTCCCACCCACATCCCTCCCACCCGCACCCACACGCTCACCCCCTCACCTCCACCCCCTCACCCACACCCACACCCCCTCATCCACACCCCCTCACCCACAACGCCATCACCCGCACCCCAAGCTACCGTGTCCACCCCCTCATCCAGACCCCCTCACCCTCACCCACACCCTCACCCACATGCCCACCCCCTCACGCACACCCCCACCCCTGCGCCCCCACCCCCACCCCTCACCCACACCCCCACCTCCCCAACGCCTCCACACCCCCCCACCCCCTCACCCATACCCACACACCTTCACCCTCACCCACACCCCTTCACCCTCACCCACACCCACACCCCTTCACCCACTCCCCCCCCCTCCCTCGCCCCCACCCTCTCCCATCTCCCTTTCCCCACTCCCTCACCCTCACTGCTCCCCATTTCCTCACTCCCTCACTACCACATCACACTCTCACCCCCAACCCACCCCCTCCTCGCTCCCTCCCACCCACCTCTTCCTCAGTCCCTCACTCCTACCCCCTCCGCTGTCTTTTGCCCCCAATCCATCCCCACTCCCTCACCCCCACCCTCTCCCAATCCCTTGTACCTACCCCCTCCTCACTTCCCCATCCCCACCCTGTCCCAGTCCCAAATGAACCCACCCCCTCCTCACTCTGCCACCCCCACCCCATCCTCACTCCCTCACCCCCACTGCTCCCCATTTCCTCACTCCCTCACTACCACCTCACTCTCTCACTGCCTACCCCGTTCCCTCACCTCCATCCATCCCATCCCCAATCCCTTGTACGTACCCCTCCCCACTCCCTCATCCCCCTCCCCCTCCACAATCTGTCACTCCCAACCCAACCCCTCCTCACTCCCTCACACTCACGTCTTCCTCAGTCCCTCACTCCTACCCCCTCCGCAATCTTTCACCCCCACTCCCTCACCCCCACCCCCTCCTCACTCTGCCACCTCCTTGTCTCTCCCTCACCCACCCACTCCCCCATCCCTCACCCTCACTATGCCCCCATTCCGTCACTGTCTTACCCACCCCACCATTTCCCCTTGGCCCCCACCCCGAGCCTCTCCTGGTCTGTGAGTGTTAATGTTGTGTTAAGTTGTCATGGTGATGGGTTCTGGATTGACCTGTAGTCCTGTGTTTGAGTTTGTTCCTGGTGATGGTTCTGGTTGTTGTTGTGTTCGATTGGAGATACCAGCTGCTGATTTTTCTGCAGCACGGGAGTTAGATCAATTGGATTTGGATTTGAAAACATGAATTCACTGCTTGAGAACTGAAAGACCTGGGCTAATCATTCTCCTTCTCACCTCATCACAAACACATCAGCCCTTTTAGTGTGGCTTCAGTCCTATTCCACCGGTCTCTGGGTAATTTCACGCTGTGTTGGTGTTTGAAGTTGTGTTAGTTGGCCATTGCTTTCCTTGCCTACCTACTTTCCCTGTTGTCCCAGTGTGCGTGGATACTGTAACTGTGCACTTGAATCCCTAGACTCAGGGAGATCCCAGCTGACAAGGAGAAAATATTTAGAGAGAATTAAATTCAGCTTTGGCAGGTGAAGAGTGAGTGTGAGTACCTTTCAGATCATCACAGGCCCCAGCCAGAGTGAGGCTTTTCTTTCAGCGTCCACACAATGAGTTTATGTTCTTTACAAACTGGTCAAGGTGAAGGCAAAGTCAAGGAGAATCTTCAGACCTAGATTCCTAAGTAACTTGGTTTATTACAGGTTCACACTGAGCTGCTGTACATGGTTCTGATTTGTAGTTTGTTTTGTCCTTACCTATTGTATCGTCTTCATCTGCTCAAAGCTGTCTCTCATTCTGGTCTGGCTTGGTGTAGTGGTGTATGTTCTCGCTTGCCCAATCTGTGTTGATTGAATCATTGATGACGCCTGTACTCAATGTGAAAATACAGTGAGAAGTGTGTACCTTCGCCGTATGTACACGGTGCCATTCACATTAACTTAGAATAAAATAAGAAATAAATAATAACTTAAAGGAATCCATCTTTCCTTTCCACTGCCGCAGTCCCGCTCCGGCCTTTCCAACCCTCACCATGCCCTCCACCAGAGTCCCACTCCCTCACCATGCCCTCCACC
>NC_063367.1:22095494-22132069 GCF_021869965.1 Rhincodon typus | reverse complement strand
TCCCACTCCCTCACCATGCCCTCCACCAGAGTCCCACTCCCTCACCACGCCCTCCACCAGAGTCCCACTCCCTCACCATGCCCTCCGCCAGAGTCCCACTCCCACACCACGCCCTCCACCAGAGTCCCACTCCCTCACCATGCCCTCCACCAGAGTCTCACTCCCTCACCACGCCCTCCGCCAGAGTCCCACTCCCTCACCATGCCCTCCACCAGAGTCCCACTCCAGCCTATCCAACCCTCGCCATGCCCTAAGCTGGTTATTTGTACTCAGTGATGTGCAACACTATGACATCATTGCAAGGTTTCTCCAGGGTCCTGAAGCCCTTACACAACAGCTAGCTGCCACTCACCTCTCCTGTAATCATAGATATTCCTGTCTCCAATTGTTAACATTCCCTGCTGAACTACAACTCCTTCCATTTCACTGTTCATTGTTCACTCTGTTACCTTCCTCACTCTCCATCCTCCTGTGTCTGTATCTTCCATTCACATTGGTGCTTCGCTTGCTAACCCTCTCTCACTCTACCATTGTTTTCACTCTTCTTGTTCACTCTTCCTCGTTCTCCTCATTTCTGTCTTGATCCCTCTCCTTCTGTCCTTCTGTTTACTATTTCCTGATGCCATGCCGTGCGATCCAAAGTGCCCACTGCTAGATTGGGCAGTTTTCTCTGTAACTGAGCTGGTAATCCAGAATCTCAGGCTAATGTTCTGGCAACATGGGTTCGAGTCACATGATGACACGGAGTGAAATTTTAATTCAATAAAAGTGCCTTCTCCCAGAGAATAGCCTTCTCCATTTGTGCTGTGAAGACTCACTCTCTGTCTAGACCTCCCTGTCACATGGAGAATGTGTTTCAGGGAAATCTGGATAAGCCTGAGAGGGAAAGGGGTAGAATATCAAGTTGGAAGGGTGAGAGGTAATCTGCAACTAATTTCTCCTTAGAGTATCTCAGTTAACTGTCTCAGTAATTACAGACTTATCACAGCGCAGACAGGAGGCCATTCTACCCTTGTCAGTGCTAGCTGTCCAAATGAACACCTCACTAGTGCCATTCCATCTTCTCCCTGTAACACTGCACTTTCTTCCTTTTTAAATAAATATCTTAATGTCTCGATTGAAACTGCCTGCAACAAAATCTCCAGAAGTGCTCCAGACAGTCACTGTGTGAAAAAGACCTTTCTCACATCATTTCTGCTGCTCTTACTCATTACTGTTCATCTGTGCTCTCTTGATCTTGATCCTTTCACCTGTGGAAACAGTTTCTCCATAATTCTTCTGTTCACACCCCTCAGGATCTTGAAAAATTTCATCAGATCTTGTCTCAGCCTTCTCTTCTGCAAGGAAAACAGTCCCAACCTTCTTCAATTTGTCCCCAGAACAGGAGTTTCTGATCCTAGAACATTCTCGTAACCTCTTCTGCGCTTGTGTTCACATCCTTTCTAAACTGCAGTGCCCAGAGCTGGCTGAACTCATCTCTTGTATAACTGCAACACAGTCTCCTCGTTCTATAACCTATTCCCTTACCAATGAATCCCAGGATACCGTGTGCTTTATTCAAAAAAAACTGAAAGAACTGCGGATGCTGTAAATCAGGAACAAAAACAGAAGTTGCTGGAAAAGCTCAGTAGATCTGGCACATCTGTGAAGGAGAAAACAGAGTTAACGTTTTGGGTCTGGTGTTCTGAGGAAGGGTCTGTTTTCTCCTTCACAGATGCTTCCAGACCTGCTGAGCTTTTCCAGCAACTTCTGTTTTTGTTCTGTGCTTTATTCAATGTTCTCTTGACCTGTCTATTCAATGTCAATGACTTATCCACAGAAACACCCTGGTCCCTCTGCACCTACACCCATTTTAGAGTAACACCCTGTAATTTAACTTGTTAGTATCGAAATGCACCTTCGCCTTTCTCTGGATTAAAGGTGAGCTACCCCCTGACTGCCCACTCCACCAGCTCATCATTGTCCTTTTGGAGTTCAGCTCTCTCCTCCTTACAGTTTACAATGCAAACAAGGTTTGTGTGATCCATAGATGTCGAAATTGCCCCTTGCACACCAAGATCGAGATCATTAACATATGTCAGGTAAAGCGAGGGTCCCAGTACTGGTTCACAGAGGGAGGTGGGGGAATGTGCGGTTTGGGACTGAAGGATAATGGCCTGGTGCCTGCAATTTCCAAGTTCACGCCCCTCCCTCCAATTTTCCTTGGATGCATTTCCTACATTCCATGTGCCTTGTCAACTTTAAGGCAGAGAATCTCTCCAATACCTCTCCCCAGTCCATTCTGAACCTGCCTAATAAGGGGTGGCAGATTTAAACTAGAGATGAGGAAAAATTACTTCTTTCAAAGGATTGTGAATCTGTGGGATTCACCTACGTCAGAGTGTAGTGGATGTTGGGACACTGAGTAAATTTAAGGATGATAGATTTTTAATTAGTAATGGGTTGAAGAGTTATGGAGATTGGGCAGGAAGTGCCAGAGATGAGATCAGCTATGATTGTATCAAATGGTGGAGCAGGCATGAGGGGCTGAATGGCCAATTCCTGTCCTAGTTCCTATATACAGCTTCTTCCCCACAGCTATCAGAATTAACGCATCACTCGTGTGAAAGTTGATCTTTCTCTGCACCTTCTCTGTAGCTGAAACATTATATTCTGCATTCTGATCTATGGCTGTAATGCACCTATGTAAAGTGTGATTTATCTGGCTAGCATGCAAAACAATATTTTTCACTGTATCTCGGTACATGCGACAATAATAAATCAAATCAAAAGCAAATCAAACACAGAACAGAGCTAGAAAAAATCCTAAAACACCCAGCAAAGCAAAATTTCAACATGTTCCTCAATATCATCACTTTACAGTGATTCAAATCCAGAGAAATTATAACTGCAGACAGCTGGGATTGAGGGAATCCCTTGAGGAGTATAAGGGCAGTAGAAGTACACTCCAGATGGAAGTTAGGAGGGCAAAAAGGGGACATGAGATAGCTTTGGCAAATAGGGTTAAGGATGAGGTTGTAGACTTGTTTGCCGAGCCAGTGGGTTTGGTTGCAAACGTTTCGTCACCCTGCCAGTAACATCGTTAGGCGCACTGACCATGTTACCTAGCAGGGTGACGCAACATTTGCAACCAAACCCACCGGCTCAGCAAGTATGTCTACAACCTCATCCTTAACCTGCGCTACAAATATTCTCGAAAACTTTAAAGGGTTAAGAAGAATCCAAAGAGATTCTATGAATACATTAAGGGCAAAAAGGTAACTAGGAAGAGAATAGGGACCCTTAAAGATCAGCAAGGATGCTGATGTGGGGAACCGCAGGAGGGGGTGAGATACTAAACAAGTATTTCACATCAGTGCTTACTGTGGAGAAGGATGTGGAAGCTAGAGAATTTACAGAAATAAATAGTGGCATCTTGAAAAATGTCCATATTACAGAGGAGGAGATGCTGGATGTCTTAAAACGCATGAAGGTAGATAAATCCCTGGGAGCTGATCAGGTGTACCCTATAACTCTGTGGGAAGCTAAGAAAGTGATTGCTAAGCCTCTTCCTGACATATTTGTATCATCAACAGCCACAGGTGAGGTGCCAGAAGACTAGAGATTGGCTAACATGGTCCACTATTTAAGAAAGGTGGTAAGGAAAAGCCAGGGAGCTATAGACCGGTAAGCCTGGCATCGGTGGTGGGCAAGTTGTTGGAGGGAATCCTGACGGACAGGATTTACATGCATTTGGAAAGGCAAGGATTGATTAGGGATAGGGAACATGGCTTTGTGCGTGGGGAGTCATGTCTCACTAACTTGACTGAGTTTTTCAAAGAGGTAATGAAGAGGATTGATGAGGGCAGAGCAGTGGATGTGATCTATATGGACTTCAGAAAGGCATTCGACAAGGTTCCTCACAGTGCACTGGTTAGCAAGGTTAGATCACATGGAATAGAGGGAGAACTAAACATTTGGATACAGAACTGGCTCGAGGGTAAGAGACAGAGGATGGTGGTGGAGGGTTGCTTTTCAGACCGGAGGCTTGTGACCAGCAGTGTGCCACAGGGATCAGTGCTGGGTCCACTACTTTTCATCATTCATATAAATGATTTCGATGACAACATAGGAGGTATGGTCAGTAAGTTTGCAGATGACACTAAAATTGGAGGTGTAGTGGACAGCAAAGAAGGTTACCTCGCAGTACAACATGATCTCGATCAGATGGGCCAATGGGCCGAGGAGTGACAGATGGAATTTAATTTAGATAAATGTGAGGGGCTGCATTTTGGAAAGGCAAATCAGGGCAGGAATTATACACTTAATGGTAAGGCCCTGGGGAGCATTGCTGAACAAAGAGACCTGGAGTGCAGGTTCATAGTTTCTTGAAAGCAGAGTCACAGGTAGACAGAATAGTGAAGAAGGTGTTTGGTGTGCTTGCCTTTATAGGTCGGTGCATTGAGTATAGGCGTTAGGAGGTCAGGTTGCGGCTGTACAGGATTTTGGTTGGGCCACTTTTGGAATACTGCGTACAATTCTAGTCTCAGGACAGCCAAGAGTCAACCCCATTGGTAGGGAGTCACACACAGGATAAATATAGCAGATTTCCCTCTTCCTTCACTTAAGGACATGAGTGAACCAGATAGACTTTTACAACAATCAATGATAATTTTATGGTCACTGAGGCTAGCTTTTAAATCCAGATTTATTAACTGAATTTAAATTGCACCAGCTGGTGGGGTCGGATTTGAACCCACGTCCCCCAGAGCATTAGCCCAGGTGTCTGGATGACTAACCCAATAACTTTACCACTACCCCACCATCTTCCCCTCTTGTGACTGTGGGTAGTGAATTCCAGAAATCACTGCAGTCCATGTGCTGTAAGTAAACCCACCATGCCTTTAGGGACAGAATTCCAGGATTTTGACCCAGTGACACTGAAGGAACAGAGATATGTTTCCAAGTGGGGATGGTGGGTGGCTTGGAGGGGAACTTGCAGGGGATGGTGTTCCCATGTACCTGCTGCACTTGTCCTTCTAAAAGCTGCAGTTGTGGGTTTGAAAGGAACTATTGAAGGAACCTTGGGGAGTTACAACAGTGCATCTTGTAAATGATAGGATAGCAAAGTGCGGGAGAAACTCCCCAGGTTGGGCAACTCTGTGGAGAGAGAAACAGAGTTAACATCTCAAGTCATAGAGTCATAGCGATGTACAGCATGGAAACAGACCCTTCGGTCCAACTTGATGCCGACCAGATATCCTAAATAAATCTAGTCCCGTTTGCCAGCATTTGGTCCATATTCCTCTGAACCCTTCCTATTCATATACCCATCCAGACGCCTTTTAAATGTTGTTATTGTACCAGCCTCCACCACTTCCTTTTGCAGCTCATTCCATAAACACACCACCGTCTGCGTGAAAAGTTGCCCCTTAGGTCCCTGTTAAATCTTTCCCCTCTCACCGTAAACCTGTGCCCTCTAGTTTTGGACTCCCCAGCCGACGAAAAAGACCTTGGCTATTCACCCCATCCATACTTCTCATGATTTTATAAACCTCTATAAGACTTTTATAAACCTACTATGTTCCAGGGAAAATAGCCCCAGCCTATTCAGCCTTTCCCTGTAGCTGAAACCTTCCGACCCTGGCGACATCTTTGTAAATCTTTTCTGAACACTTTCAAGTTTCACAACATCTTTCCTATACCAGGGAGACCAGAATTGAACGCAGTATTCCAAAAGTGGCCTTAAAATGTCCTGAATAGCAGCAATATGACCTCCCAACTTATTGGCCAATACAGTCAAGCGTACCAAACACCTTCTTCACTATCCTATCTACCTGGGACTCCACTTTCTAGGAAATATGAATCCGAACTCCAAGGTCTCTTTGTTCAGCCTCACTCCCCAGGACCTTACCATTTAGTGTATAATTCCTGCCCTGATTTGCCTTTCCAAAATGCAGCACCTCACATTTATCTAAATTAAACTCCATCTTCCACTCTTCGGCCCATTGGCCCAACTGATCAAGGTCCTGTTGTATTCCAAGGTAACTTTCTTCACTGTCCACTTCACCTCCGACTTTGGTGTCATCTGCAAACTTATTAACTATACCTCCTATGTTCACATCCAAGTCCATTGACTATTTGTCAGAACTGATATTAAGTTTTCTGAAGAAGTGTCACACTGGACTCAAAACATTAACTCTGTTTCTCTCTCGACAGATGTTGCCAGACCTGCCGAGATTCTCCAAAACTTTCTCTTCTTCTTTCACATTTCCAGCATATACAGTTCTTTGTTTTATGTTTGAAATGGTACATCTTGCTGCTTTTGAGTGTCGGTGGTAAACGCTCACTCCTGTTAAAACTGAGCCTGTTTTAACAGAGAGGATGTCCCCACCACCCTCAATATCAGCAAGTCATTGACCAGTTATCCCAAAAAGGACCCTGGCTAATTTCTTCTCTCTCTGGCCCAAAGCTCTCTGACCACAGACTGAGAATGGAATGCCCCGTTTCTGTATTTTCTGACTGGGACACACGTCCTTTCCATCTCAGGGCAACTGACCACCTCCTGTTCAGGTCCCTCTCTCTCCGTCTCTCTCTCTCTCTCTCTCTCTAAAACGTCCCAATTTACAAATCCTCTGCCTCAGCCGATGAACTCCAGCTTACCTCGAATATACACAAACAGAAAACACTGTAACAATCACACTGGATCAGGGACTAACTTATTACCCATTGCTACCTGACTAATCAGACACAATTGATTTCACAGGTTTTCCTGGAAACAACGGGAATGTAATGAAAATATTTACAGCTGCCCGCACGCGCCGTGAAAATACACAACATGTGCATCTACATACATTATGCTCATGTACACATGTGTATACACTGTGTAACTACACTGTACATACCCGTGCACACATGTACACATACTGTGCTCACTTATACAAACCATGTATGTGTACACACATGGACATGAAATGTACCCAATAACAGTTATAGGATCTACCCACTCATGGGTTGTTAACTTCCCAATCACTCCTCATCACACCCAGCCCCACCCTGCTCAGCAACCAGGTTCATTTCCTCAACCTCAGTACCACCCAGTCCCCTCCCAAAGAGCAGGTTCCTGTGGCGAGAACTTGGACTGGTTTGCGGTGAATCATTTGCTGCACAGAGCCTGAACATTAACAACGTTTTCTGATGATTTCATACCTTGTCAGATATATGAAAATCTCACTGTGAGAGCTGTTTCAGAACAGCAACCTTAGGTTGCACAAGGCAGCCCTGACCACAGACTGTACAAAGCTTCCCTTGATAGATCATATCTCTGTGTCAAGGTTGTGGACTGACAACCTGCTATAATCGCAGAACTGACGGAATGACAGAGCCCATACTTCATTTCCAACCCCATCAGCGCTCTGAGTGGTCATTCCAAATTAACCAACTGTGATGGAGACTCAGGAGGATGAACAAACACCATCACCCTCCCCAATGGCTGCAATAGAGAGATCCTGTCCCTGGCTGTCTCCACCAGGTATAGCATTGGTAGCTGGCCGAGTGGCCACAGTAACACACTGGGAAAGTTACTGAAGCAGTCAGCCAGAGGACCAGGCCCATGTTGCAGACTCCTGTGGTCGGATTTGCACGGGAGAGGTGGGAATGGGTAATTTTCCAGCTCAACTCAGCTGGCCCAGGGGAGCTGGAGGTGGGTATGGGTCCTTGCTAGATACAGACAACAGGAGCTGCCATACACCGAGTTGGCCCGGTTAATGCACACACCTCTGCTCTCTGAGACTTTGTTTTAGTCAGTTTATTAGCTCTCATTCCCGTCCATGCCAACTCATGCACCTCCACACATCCATTCATACAGAAGGTGGTGTGCACAGCCCAGACCATCACAGAAGCCAACCTTCCATCCATTTACATGGCTCGCTGCCACAGAAAGGTTGCCAACATCATCAAAGACCCCTCCCCCCCAGGTAATGCTCTCTTCCAACCCCCTTCCATCAGGTAGAAGATGTAAAAGCTTAAACACACGCACCAACAGGTTTAAGAACAGCTTTTCCCCTGCCGTTATTAGACTGATGAACAGAACTCTCTCACTTCAAATTTAATAGTGACCTTGCTTTGTGCACCTCCTGTGCAGCTGTAACTATGTATGCCTCGCTCTGTCTAAGCACCCTATGATCTGTAGGTCCTTGTATGTTATGATCTGCCTGTACTGCTCACAAAGGAAACTTTTCACTGTACTCAGGTACATGTGACAACAATACATCAAATCAAATCATCCCCAAAGGCCTCTCGCGGAACATAGACCAGCACAGCACAGGAACAGGCTCTTCAACCGACCATGTCTGTGTTGACCATAATGCCATACTAACCTAATCCTATCTGTCTGCACATGGTCTCTTTCCCTCTATTTGCTGCCTGTTCATCTGTTTGTCTAAATGCCTCTTAAATGTTGCTATCGTATCTGCTTCTATCACCTCCCCTGGCAGCATGTTCCAGTCACCTACCACCCTCTGTGTAAAAAATTTACCTCACATTCATCTCCTTTAAACTTTCCCAGTTCACTTTAAACCTATGCCCCCTAGTATTTGACATTTTCAACCTACAAAAAGGACTCTGACTATCCACCCTATACATCTCTATCAGGTCTCCCCTCAACCATTGATGCTCTAACAAAAACAATCCAAGTTTGTCCAATCTCCTTCATTGCTAATGCCTTGTAAAGTCAGTACAATGTGGAGCTGGTCAGACAGCATCAGAGGAGCAGGAAAGTCAGCGTTTCGGGTTGGGAACCACCTGCACCCTCTCCAAAGCCTCCACGTTCTTCCTATAGTGTGGCAACTAGAACAGCACACTGTACTCCAAATGTGGCCTGACTGAAATTTTATACAGCTGCTACATGACTTGCCAACTTTTATGCTCAATGCCATGACCGATGAAGACAAGCATGCCGTTTGCCTGCTTTACCACCTTATCCACTTGTGCTGCCAATTTTCAGGGAGCTATGGACTTGGACCCCGTGATCCCTCTGTATGTAAATGTTCCCAAGGGTCCTGCCATTCACTGTATACTGACCTCCCAAAATGCATCACCTCACCTCACCTCATACCTTTCATTCCATTTACCCAGTACAAACGCTGTATAAAACTCACAAGCCCTATAATGATAATAGAATGTGTGGAAAAGCTTTAAGAAAAAGTTATTCAAAATTTCCTTTGAAGACCTGCTGTTACAGTAATCCTATTAAAGTGTCAATCAACTGGACCTTCAATGTACCAATAGCAGAAATGACAAGAACCTGACAACCCTAAACTTGTGTTAACAAACATTGAGCAAGAGAAAAAATAAATCCAAGAAAAATGTTAGCCAATCCCTGTGTTCCCTTCAGTGCTTTTGTTTTTCAACACACTGACAGCAGTCTGGGCCCCTCAGCACTCGCAATGATCTCGGCCCCTTGACAAGCTGGACCTGACCAGATGGGGCAGCACGGTGGCTCAGTGGTTAGCACTGCTGCCTCACAGCGCCCGGGACCTGGGTTCAATCCCACCCTTGAGTGACTGTCTGTGTGGAGTTTGCACACTCTCCCTGTGTCTGCGTGCGTTTCCTCCGGGTGCTCCAGGTTCCTCCCACAGTCCAAAGATGTGCAGGTTAGGGTGGATTAGTCACAGGAAATGCAGGTTTACAGGTGTTGGGTCCGGGTGGGATGCTCTTTGGAGGGTCAGTGTGGACTCGATGGGCTGAATGGCCTGCTTCCACACTGTAGGGATTCTGTGACTCCAGAGAAAGTGTGTGTGTGTGGTGTGGGGTGGGGTTGTGTGCTGGAATAAGAGTTGCTTGACCCCAAAATGGGACCGTTGCAGCCTATACACTTCCTCCGCCCCAATGCAAAATTAGGATTCCCAGGAACTAAGGTAGGAATCCCGGATTTGAATCCTGCCCACCATATTTAAAGGGATATGGAGTCCCATC
This sequence comes from Rhincodon typus, assembly GCF_021869965.1. Classification (NCBI taxonomy): domain Eukaryota; kingdom Metazoa; phylum Chordata; class Chondrichthyes; order Orectolobiformes; family Rhincodontidae; genus Rhincodon; species Rhincodon typus. The sequence continues at coordinate 22,122,115 of NC_063367.1, read as the reverse complement.
AAATCCAGCCCTTGGGTCCATTTCCCACCACAGCAGCTGGAAAGTTTTAATGAATCAAAAACACTGGGAATAAAAAGCCTGTATCATTAATGGTTAACGTAAAACTACGGGATTAGGGTAGAAATGCATTCGGTTCACTGGTCTCCAGCAGAGAAGGAAGTCTGCCATCCTTACCCAGTCTGGCCTACGTGGGACTCCACACCCATGATGGTGTGGCTGATTCTTAACCGCTCTCTGAAATGGCTGAGCAAGACACTCAGTTATATTCAAGAAGGCAACTCATCACCAACTTCTCAAGAGCTGTTCCCGTTAGCAAATGCCAACCCCCTGCCATCTAATGGATAAAAACAAGGAAGGTGGTGTTGGAATGGTCATTTTCAGAAGAGTTTATCCTGCTTGGCAGAGAGTGTGTATGGCCCAGAGAGACCTGAATCACTCACCCAGATACAAAGACTTTCCACTTCATTTCAGTATTTCATTTTATCACTTTATCTGACACGATAACAACACGAAATTTCGAACTTTACTAGGTAGTAAAACAAGTGAATCATAGCAGGAACACAGCCTGGATTTTATGGCTGTTACTAAGTTTGGCTCCCTCTTTGACTTGTAGAAAATTGTTAATCTTCTTAGCGATGCTGTAGCACATTGTGATACTGGCAATATTCATAAAAAGAGGCTTCCTTCTCTTTCTGACAAACCTATCCCAAAGCTGGGCTATGTCTCTTCAACAATTCACTCACAGTTACTTGTTCAAATCAGCATGTTCATAAATATTGTCAACCAATACACCAAGGTGCAACAGATTTAAATGCTTATTTTGTTCAATTCTTGTTTTGGAAAAATGGACAGTGCAAATGCGAACAAATCCCAAAGTGTGTTTGTATTTGAAAAACTTGCTCCCCACGAGCCAAACCCCATCTCCCCATCCGACCCCCATCTGCCCCTCTCCAAGCCCCATCTCCCCCTGTTCAGCCCTACCTTTCCACATCCAACCTCATCTCCCCCCGCCCCGCCTCTCAGAGAAAGCAGCCTGAACAAACTGGGGTAAACTGATGTGTTTTATGTGCGTGGCAGTTCTTTACAAAGTGTCACATTGTGTTGAAGAATGAATGAAACAAACCTCAAACCTTGATCCCAGATAAGAGTAGCTCATCTTTATGAAGTAATCTCTTGCAATGATCTGGTGTTTGATTCAGAGAATTACATTAACAAAATCTGACCCTCTCACCCCCCTTACTGTATGAAAACTGCCAAGTTTTTGCTACATACACAACAAACGTTCTGATCTGTGTAGTAACATTTGACACCTCATTAAAAGTGGCAACTGTTATCCAATGGTGAAAGAATCTCCAGCAGATAGAATAGGATTAATTATGCTGCGAAAACATCGCATTGTGGAATCCACCACAATCCCACACAGACACTTGAAATGACTGATTTAAATGGGAGCTTTACTTTAATGCTCAAGAAAGGATCAGTAAATATTACATTCCTGCAGCTAATTCATTCACCAACATTCAGTCTGTCCAAGGCTTACGTTAGCACCAGCTCAGAGCTTTTAATTAAAGGGAACTCTCAACGGTTGAAGGCAGGTTAATACCTGCCCTCGTGGGTATCTACTCTCGTCCTAGCTACCGATTGTCATTACAACCCAGAAGCAAACCATTCAGCCCATCCATCCAACGCAAGTTCACTGTAACCCAACTAATCATCTGTAATCTGCTATTCTTTCCTAACAGCCCTCAATCTTTTCAAATGATCATCCAATTATCTATTAAAATTGTAAATTGTTTCCACATCCAACATCTTCATTGGTTACAAAATCTAAAATATTATTTTTTATTTAATGAAAGAATATGAAAGCTTTGTGATCAACAAGTTGAAGGGTGTCTGTGCGATAATATGGAGTATTGTTTGATTTATTGTTGTCACACATGCCGAAATAGAGTGAAAAGTGTTGTTTTGCATTCTATACAGGCTGATTGTATCATACAGAGCACATCAGGGTAGCAGAGCAGAGCACAGAATGCAGTGTTACAGCCACAGAGAAGGTGCAGAGAGAGAGAGATCAACAAAACATCTGAGAGATCTGTTCAATACTCTGATAACAGCGGGGAAGAAGCTGTTCTTGAATCTGTTTGTATGTGTATTCAAACTTATATATCATCTGCCTGACAGAAGAGGGTGGAGAGAGTATAACGGGGGGTGGGAGGGGTCTTTGGTTATGTCAGTTGCTTTCCCGAGGCAGTGGGAAGTATAGATGGAGCCAACGGATGGGAGGCTGGTTTTCCACATGGATTGGCTGTGTTCACCGCTCTCTGCAGTTTCTTGCAGCTGCTGAACCACGCTGTGATGCATCCAGACAGGATGCTTTCTATGGTGCATCTATAAAAATTGGTTAGAGTCCTTGTGGACATGCTAAATTTCTTTAGCCTCCTGAGGAAGTACAGGTGTTGCTGTGCTTTTTTGACCATTCTGTTGATGTGGGTAGACCAGGACAGATTGTTGGTGATCACTTAAATCTACATTCAGGAGCATTTAAAAGTTTAAACATTTCCTCAGAGTATCAAACATTCCCAGGACAGAGATAGCACGGGGTTAGATACAGAGTGAAGCTCCCTCTACACTGTACCCATCAAACACTCCCAGGACAGGGACAGCACGGGGTTAAATACAAAGTAAGGCTCCCTCTACACTGTCCTCATCAAACACTCCCAGGACAGGGACAGCATGGAGTTAAATACAGAGTAAGGCTCCCTCTACACTGTCCTCATCAAACACTCCCAGGACAGGGACAGCATGGAGTTAAATACAGAGTAATGCTCTATTCACATTGTCCCCATCAAACATTCCCGGGACAGGGACAGCACGGGGTTAGATACAGATGAAAGCTTTGCTATTATTTTTACAGCCTTTTTTTTAAGCCTTTGTGATGCTGCATTGTTGTACTTGCTTGAAAGCGATGAGTAAATCGGTTTTGTTTTGGTTTGAAGATGAACATTGAACAGGATTGTAAGGGAGTTCCCTGTTCAGTTACAAATAATTTGGTGGGATTTTCCCACTTCTTGCTGGAGTCTGAGAGATTCTCATGGTGAGGTGTTAATGAGAAGGAGCCTACTGCACTCCCTCACCACTGCATGGCAATGTCAGCCAAGCTGAGGGGGTCTAGTCTCAGGATTGTGTTTAAAACGAGGAGCTTCTGTCTGGGATTGCAGGCACTGCGTTAGGGTGACCCTCTCTATCACAGTGTGTCGGAGTGATGCTGACTGTTTGTATAGATTCACTAGAGCGGCCTAATCTCAATTCTAACCATCAGGAGTTTCCTTTGGTTCACCGCTGTACTCATTCTGCCAGAAACCATCACTGACTCTCTCCCAGAGTCATATTTGGGCTTTACATTCCAAGCGTTTGCAAACCCTTGGTTCATACTCCCTGGAGTTTGGGACTCTGAGGGAGGATCTACTTGAGGTGTTTAAAATCTTACAAAGATCTGAGAGGATAGACAGGGTGTCCAGAACAAGGGGAAATACCCTTCCAATTCAGGCTGGCGCATACAGGAGTGACTTCAGGAAACATATGGGAGTGAAATCAGGAATGCTGTTTCCCCCCCCCAAAAAAAACCAGCTGTGGAAGGTGGAATCAGTCAGAATTTCCAAACAGTAGCTGCTGGACCTTTGTTGGTTGGGGGATCAAGGCAGGTGGATGAATGGTGGGCCAGTGGAGTTGAGGTTCATGTCAGCCATGGTCTAGCCCGATGAGGGGCCGAAAGGCCTCCTGCTGCACTATCTGACTGAAGGAGTGTTACTCCTTTACAAACCCCCCCATTCTGTGGAGGGAAACCAATGAAAACATGACTATCATGTTGGAAACTGACAGATACTGATCAGGAAGCAGCAGATCAGAAAAGGAGTGACAGCAATTAATTTCACTTTGGTTAATGTGGCAGGCAACAAAATAATAATTGAATTATTGTTGAAAACTGAGTTAAAACTGATGAGATCTGATCAAACGCATTGCTGTGATCAGCCAATGTCTAACAAAATAGTCAGAGCAGGCTGGAGGAGTTGATGGATCTCTTCCTGTTCCTATGAAGGTTAACAGCGTTAATGCTAATAATGTTAAATCTCTGTGGTTTTATACCACCTGTCCCCATCCTCCTTGAAAAGTCCTGGCTCAAGCCCATGCCCCTGCCCCGGGCAGGTGTCTCTGTGAGCTGCATTGGTGTTTAGAATCACCACAAGGTCTAATCTTTCTGCTCAGCTGAGCTCCCCATTGAGAGGTACAGGAATATCAACTCTATCTGCCTTCAGTGCTCAAATGTGAGGAGTTGTTGTATCCTAGAGCTGAGAGAGAGAGAGAGAGATGGTTCCAAGGTGTGCGAGAAATTAGAGAGCAAAGGAGAAAGATAGACAGTATAACAATTACAACATTTCAAACTGACTTGCTTAACCTCTGAAACCCTCCATAGCATCCTGTCGCCACATAAATGCAAGTCTTGTTCTACAAGGACAGCAATTAAATCAATTAGTAATTTCCAATGCTGCACATCCATATATTGCTCATCTCTTGTTTTGGGGAACCAATGTAACAAAGAGATTGCTCTGTGCAGATTGTTCACACTCACCTTGGATGTAGGAGCTTGTGCCTTTATATATGTACACCGCATTCCACACAGTGAGTGTCTGTGCAGTTCTGTCACCCAACAAAAGTTTGTGTATCTATTATTGTACACTCTGTCTTCCTACCAATATCATCCAGAAAAGTCACACACATAGAAAAGTGATTGAGTTGAGATTGAGGAGTTATTTAACTCTCTCCATCATTGTTTGACAGAATCTGATTGGAAAGATTGGGGACTGTCAAATAGAAGCAGGGAGTTAGTAAATATGGAAACTTCTTCAACTATCAATTACTTTTTTTTAGTTCTCATTAGTGGCCTGGGTCCTGCTGTGAAACCATTGAATGGTACCACATGGGGATGGCCTTTGGGCCCATTGTGACTGTCCTGGCTCTTTGAAAGATTTTCCCACTTAATCCCACTCGCTATTTCTTCTCTCACAGCCCTTTTCAGGCGTGTATCTGATTCCCTTGTGAATAATCCTGTTTAATCTCCATTGATTGCATCACACATAGATAGGATGGTTAAAAAGGCGTTTGGCATGCTTGCCTTCCTTGCTCAATCCTTTCAGTATAGGAGTTGGGATGTCATGTGGAAGTTGTACTGGACGTTGGTGAGGCCTCTTCTGGAGTCCTGTGTCCAGTTCTGATTGCCCTGTTATAGGAAGGACATTATCAAGCTGGAAAGGGTTCAGCGATGATTTACCAGGATGTTACGGGGTATAGAAGGTTTGAGTTGTAAAGAAAAGCTGAATAGGGTGGAATGTCTTTCACTGAAGTGTAGGAGGTTGCAAGGTGACCTTATAGAAGCTTATAGCATCATGAGGGATATAGATAGGGTTAATGGTAGTTGTATTTTCCCAAAGATTGGGCATTTCAAGACTCGGGGGCACATTTTTAAGGTGAGAGGAGAGAGATTTTAGAAAAAGACATAAGAGGCTCTTATTTTACACACCAGGTGGTTCACATGTGGATGAACTTCCAGTGGAAGTGGTGGATGTGGGTACAGTTACAACATTTAAAAGACATTTGGAATAAGTACATGAATAGGAAAGGTTTGGAAGGATATGGGCTAGGAGCAGGCAGGTGGGACTAGTTTAGTTTGGGATAAAGTTTGGCACGGACTGGTTGGACAGAAGGGTCTGTTTCCATTCTGCATAACTCTATGACTGCCCTTCCAAGCTGCACGCTTCAGATCAGAACCACTCAATGTATAAGAAAAATGTATTCCCATCTTCCCTCCTGCTCTTCTGTCAATCACCCTCCATCTGTGTCCCTCTATTTCTCATGCTCCCTGTCAGTGGGAGCAGTCACTCCCTATTTACTTCATCAAAACCCTTCAAGCAATTTGAAAACTCGATCAGAACTCCTCTTAACCTCTCTCCACCATTACAGCACTCTGTTCTCTTCTGCTCGATATCATCTTCAAGGCTTTAGGCTAGAGCAGTGGGGAAGATGAGAAGCTTTTCAAACCATGACTCAATCATGTCTCTGTGTGAAAACAAGGAGTGCTTCAAATCCTTTAGACTAAGACAGATTTGTAGATATCAAAAGACACAAAAGGTCTAGTTTGACATTTTAATGTCAAGCTGAATGCTGCAATGCATCAAGAGACAGAGACCACACAAAGCAACAGCTCTGTCACTGTCTCCATGGGAAATGTTGCACAACTCTGGGTAACTTAGAGCCACTTTGCTGACAATGGATAAAGAATACTAAGGGTGGTTACTGGCCATTTGATTAAATTGTCAAGCTAGTATCTAGTATCATTCTACTTTCTCAAGAAGTGTCAAATATCTAAACAACATTAGATTAGGAGTCATAACCAGGTGTTTTAACCTTTGAAAGGTCCCTGGTGAGGCCACAATTTGAATATTGTGTGAAGTTCTGAGGCTCCTACTTTCTGGGCATTAAATCTGCACTGTGCTGGATTTATAAGTGATTTTTAAGCAATTTAGAGCAGCCTGTTTCTGCTGGTATCTTAATTTTCACAAGTCGTTCAATGTTTGTGTAGCTTTCAGAAGTGGAGTTAGTGGAAGATTGAGTAGTGGTTTAAAATCAGACATTAAAAATTACCCAGGGAGGAGGTCAGGAAAACCAATTAGTCTCAACACCTCTGGGCTCCTGAAACTGCTGCACTGTCACAGGGACTGCTTTTCATCTGCAATATTAAACTGAGACCCTTGTCTACCTGCCCAGGACAGTGTACAGGATCCCAGGGCACTAATCCACTGAAGAACAGTGGAGTTCTCCTTGCTACCAAACCAATAGTTATCCTCCAATCAACACCATAAAGGCAATGATCAGCCACTGTCGCATTGGTTTGTGAGATCTTGCTGTGCACACATTTACTGCTGCGTTTCCTACGCTTACAACAGGGACTGCATTTCAAGAATACATCACAGGCTGCAAAGAGCTTTTTGAGATGTAATGGAAGGCGCTCTATAAATACAAGCCTTTTTTTCCTCTCTGTCTATCTCTCTCTCTCAATCTCTCTCTCTCACACACACTCTGTCTCTCTCTTCTCCCCCACCCCAAGGCTATGTTCAGAGCAGGGAGAATGTAGAACTCACTCCCATAGGATGTATTTTGGACTAAAAAGCAGGAAAGGAAACTTTATGAGTGCTTGAGAAATAAAGCAAATGGAAAGATAGCCTGGAAGACCAGGGAATACAAACGCTAGCACAATGTAAAATAAAACAACTGCGAATACTGGAGATCTGAAACAAAACCAGAAATTGCTGGAGAAACACGGCAGGTCTAGCAGCATCTGTGGAGAGAGAAACAGAGTGAACGTTTCAGGTCTCTTTTTCAGAGCTAGCATGAAATAGTTGGGTGGAACAGCCAAACAGCCTGTTTTTGCCTTATCACATCTCAGTCCGAGCCACGTACTCTACAAAATATTCATGGAGCAAACACCATCATCATTTCTCACCTTATATGGAATTCTGATAGGTCTGATCTTTACCCATCAAATCACAGTGATATCAGCACTAACTGCCTGCTTGGTTAGCTCAGTTGGTTGGATAGCTGGTTTGTGATGCAGAGTAATACCAACAGCGTGGATTCAATTCCCACATCAGCTGAGGTTACCATGAAGGACTCTCCTTCTCAACCTCTTCTTTTACTTGAAGTGTCGTGACTCTCAGATTAAACATATTGTTTGTCTCTAGATCTCTCTCTCTCTCTCTCTCTCTGATGGGAGACCATGGCCTAGGGTGACATTACTTATTTACTGTGTGGAAATGTTTCCAAAAGACCCTCCCTTTTTCACTTGGTGTCATAAAGTCATACGGCATTGGAACAGACCCTTTGGTCCAACTCATCCACACTAACCAGACATCCCAATCTGACCTAATCCCATTTGCCAGCATTTGGCCCATATCCCTCTAAACCCTTCCTATACATATCCCCATCCAGATGACTTTTAAATGTTGTAATTGTACCAGCCTCCACCACCTCCTCTGGCAGCTCATTCCATATATACACCTCTCTCTGCATGAAAACATTGTTCCTCAATACTCTTTTAAATTTTTCCCCTCTCACCTTAAACCTATGCCCCTCTAGTTTTGGATTCCCCTACTCAGGGGAAAAAGTCTTTGGTTATTCATCCTATCAATGTCCCTCATGATTTTATAAACCTGTATAAGGTCACCCCTCAGACTATTGAGCTTCTCCCTAAAGCTCAAACCCTCCAACCCCGGCAACATCCTTGTAAATCTTTTATGAACTCTTTCAAGTTTAACAACATCCTTCCTATAGCAGAGAGACCAGAATTGTACACAGTATTCCAAAAGTGGCCTAACCAATACTCTGTACAGCTGCAACATAACCTCCCAACTCCTATACTCAATACACTGACCAATAAAGGCAAGCGTACCAAATGCCTTCCTCACTATCCTAGCTACCTAGAACTCCACTTTCTAGGAATAATGAATCTGAACTCCAAGGTCTCTTTGTTCAGCAATGCTCCCCAGGACCTTACCATTAAGTGTATAAGTCCTGCCCTGATTCACCTTTCCAAAATGCAGCACCTCATATTTATCTAAATTAAATTCCATCTGCCACTCCTCGGCCCATTGGCCCATCTGATCAAGGTCCCGTTGTACTCTGAGGTAACCTTCTTCACTGTCCACTACACCTCCAATTTTAGTGTCATCTGCAAATTTACTAACCATACCTCCTGTGTTCACATTCAAATCTTTTTGTATAATGACAAAAAGCAGTGGACCCAGCACCGATCCTTGTGGCACACTGCTGGTCGCAGGCCTCCAGTCTGAAAAGCAAAAGGCTGGAGCAGATTACAGAGATAGGGAGGGGGTATAGGGAGCTGGAGGAAGTGACAGAGATAGGGAGGGGTGTAGGGGCTGGAGGAGGATACAGAGATAGCAAGAGGTGTAGGGGCTGGAGGAGGTTATAGAGATAGGGAGGGAGTTTAGGGGTTGGATGAGGATACAGGGATGGAGGGATGTCTCGTGGATAGAGGGGGTGACGCAGATAGGGAGGGGTGTAGAGGTCAGTAAAACATGCCCAGGGATATGAGATTCACCAGGCGCGAGATCTGAAAGCTGGAGCTGAGTGAAGACAGATACAGACGACTCCTTTGGCTTGTACCTGACCTAAAGCCCATGAACTGATTCCCAAACTGGTCCAATCAACAGGAAAGAGATGGACTCATTAATCTTCAGGACACAGCATTTATCGAATCAGAATATTCTAACCCACATTCGCTGAGAATACAGAGTGCCTGTTGGAAATGTCAAATTGCAGAAATACCCCTCACCTTCACACCAGCCTGTGGTCCTTGCCCCCTGCCGGTGTTTTGTGTTGATGCTGTACCATATGCTGAGAGCTGCCATTGTAACTATCTCAGGACAGGAGTGCCCTCGGGCCAAACTGAATGAATAAAGAATCATTGTTTATTCCTGGGAAACTGCTCAGACCTGGGGTCCAATCCCCTCAGTACCCAATAAACCAAATCAAGAGCCAATCAAGTAAAAGCCAATTTCCTGCCATTTAATGACCCCCTCAAGCACATCAGCACAAGTCCTGATTGGTTATCTGGCCCCACATATGTCCTCTGCTTTGTCACTTGATTCTCCTGCTAACTTCCCCATGCATAATGGCACAGGGTGATCCCAATCAGTCTGAACCAGTTCCCTCTCCCTGTGCTATCTAACCAGAATCCACAGCAGTTCACGCAAGTGAAATTTAGCAACTTAATATTATGATACAAAAGGAATGATATCATATCTTGAGTGTTAAAATCCCATTAATGAGTGAGGCCCAAACTAAGGCTCCATTAATTTACATCATTGCAATTTCAGCTTAATCATCTCATCCTGCCAAATGGGATTGCAGTCTCCCACCTACGTCATCATTGAGCATCCTCCTCAGGGTACTGCTGTAACTCACAGGTGATCATAGAGTGGCTACAACATAGAAGGAGGCCATTCAGTCCATCATTGCCAAACTGTCTCTCTGGAAGAGCAGTCCCACTCCCCTGCCTTTTCCCTGAAGCCCTGCAAAATAGACCTTTGGGGAGTCACAGACTGAGTGGAAAAATGTAAAAGTGGGAAAAGTGTAAGGCAAGGAAATTATTGGTGGGCCCACAGTGAAAACAACATGGTGGGAGACTGAGGGGAAAAAGGAAAACAGGTGACAGCAAAAAAAAGACAGAGAAATGGAGGAAAGAGTTGAGACAGAGGGAACAGAGAGAATGCTTAAATGTTCTCTGGCTGGTTCTCCTCAGGATCAAGGATGGCCTGTTTCCACTCCAGATAAGACGGAAAATGAAATGAACAAATATTTTGCTTCTGTATAAAAAGGATAAATAAAACATTCCAATAATAGTTGTAAGTCTGAAGATGGAAGGGAGAGAGGAACTTGGTGAAATTATAATCACAAGGGACATGGTACTAAGCAAACTGATGAAGCTGGGAGTGACAAGTCTCCAGGCCCAGCCTGGCTTCATCTTAAGGTCTTAAAAGAGATTGCTGGTGAGGTATTAGATTCATTAGTACCAATTTTCCAAAATTCCCTTCATTCAGGAAAGGCTCCATTTGACTCGAAAGTAGCAAATCTCATCTTTCCATTCGAGAAGGGAGGGAGGCAAACAACAGGAAACTGTAGACCAGTTAGCTTGATGTCTATCGTGGGGCAGTGTTTAGAATCATTCATTAAAGAACTTACAGCAGTGCACTTAGAACGTAATTGAGGAAGAAAACAGCACATTTTCTTTCAAGAAAATCATATTTAATCAATTTATTGGAGTCCTTTGAAAGAGTAGTGTGGTGTGGATAAAGAGCAACCTGTAGATGTACTGTACTTGGATTCCAGGAGGCATTTGATAAGGTGTCACATCAAAAGTTTTAGATAAAAGCTCATGGTGCAGAGGGCAACATATTAGGTTGGATTGAAGACAGCTGGCTAGCATAAAACTGAGAGTGTGCATAAACAGGTCTTTGTCTGGTTGGCAGGATGTGACATGTGGAATCCTGTCTATTTCTTCAGCATAAACTTTTTACAATTTGCATCAATGACTTGGACGAAGGTGTGGTGGCTAAATTCATACATGACATTGAGAAAGATAGGGAAATGTTTTATGCAAAATCTGCAGACAGTTATCGATTGATGGAGAACCAGCCAGAGAACATTTAAGCATTCTCTCTGTTCCCTCTGTCTCAGCTCTTTCCTCCATTTCTCTGTCTTTTTTTTTGCTGTCACCTGTTTTCCTTTTTCCCTCAGTCTCCCACCATGTTGTTTTCACTGTGGGCCCACCAATAATTTCCTTGCCTTACACTTTTCCCACTTTTACATTTTTCCACTCAGTCTGTGACTCCCCAAAGGTCTATTTTGCAGGGCTTCAGGGAAAAGGCAGGGGAGTGGGACTGCTCTTCCAGAGAGACAGTTTGGCAATGATGGACTGAATGGCCTCCTTCTATGTTGTAGCCACTCTATGATCACCTGTGAGTTACAGCAGTACCCTGAGGAGGATGCTCATCTGGCAGATGGAGTATAATGTGGGAGAATCTGAGCTTGTTCACTTTTACAGGAAGAATAAAGAAAAGCGGAGAATGATTGCAGATTCCAGAGGGATCTGAGTATCTTGGAGGATGAATTATAAAAGGTTAATATGCAGGTACAACTCATAATTAAGGAGAATAATGGGATGCTATTCTTTATTACAAGAAGAATTGAACATAAAAGCAAGCATATTATGCTTCAGTTGTACAGGGTGTTGGTGAGATCACATGTCGAATACTGTATGCAGTTTTAGTATCCTTATTTAGGAAAAGATATAAATGGAGGCAGTTATAGAGTTATACAGTGTGGAAACATACCCTTATTCAGAGGAGGTTTACCAGATTGATCTGGAATGAGTGGGTAGTTTTAATGAGGAAAGATTGGACAGACTGGGCTTGTTTCCTTTGGTGTTTTGAAGAGTCAGGAGTGACTTGATTGAAGACGAGAAGATACTGGATGGGTAAATAAAAGCAAAATATTGCAGATGCTGGAAATCTGAAACAAAAGACAATGCCAGCGGAAGTCAGCAGGTCTAGTAGCCTAAATGGAAAGTGAAACAGAGTTAACGTTACAAGTCTGGTGTGGCTTTTCAGAACTTCTGGTGTGCCTGAGTTCTGAGCTGGGGAGTTATTCTGGGAGAGATCTGGTGTCAGGCACATGGGGCCGTAGCTCTGTGTGGAGCTAGCTATGGAAATGTGAGTATTCACTGATTGTTAATGCCAAAAGCCTGAGCATTAACTGGCTTTACTGACTGGACTCAAGTCTACATGGTCTCTGCATCTCCTGTAATCTCTTCTACACTGTTTTTTCAACTCGCTGGAGACCAGTCACTCTTTAATCACTTTGTATATTATTCCCCGTTTTGTCTGATGCTCTGGAATGTTTATTGCTTATTTGGTCATTGTTGTTGACAGGGGCTGGACCCACTTGTCATTAAAAATTACCCTTTCTCTTTCTGCCTCTCCACATACTTACTGTCATTAATATTTCAGAACCCCAAGGACTTTGGTCGAACAAAACACAACCCATTAATTTTTCATTCTCTTCCTAAGGTATGCTGCTTCCATCGCTGGTCCCTTCGATGGTACCATGTCCAAGCCTGAACTTTCTGCCCTCTCCCTTCAGTCATTAGGCAGCTCATTTTGCCAAGATGTTTAATGGTCTGTCTGTGTTATCTTCACATGAGACATAGAATCAGTGAGAGATGAAACATCTGTTCAGGAAATGTGATGATTTTGTGCAGTTGATGGAAATAACAGAGACAGACAAAGATGAGAATGTTATAGGACACTTACTGAAATCATTCTAATGTGTGTTAACTGCCTGTAAAATACAAACCAACGAATGCCCAGAAGAAACTTCCATCTGAGCTGAACTCAGGGTGAGTACAAAACACAAGGAACCAGGCAACGGAAACAGACACACACACACTTTAGATTCACACCATCTTCAGCAGCTTCATCAGTGACCTTCCCTCCAACATAAGGTTAGAATTGGGGACGTTCGCCGATGGTTGCACAATGTTCAGCACCATTCGTGACTCCTCAGATACTAAATGCAGCAATATCCAGGCTTGGGCTGACAAGTGGCAAGTAACACAAATGCCAGCAAATGACTGTCTTTAATAACAGACAATCTAATCACCACCCCTTGACATTCAATGGTGTTACTGAATCCCCCACTCTCAACATCCTGGGGGTTACCATTGACCAGAAAGTGAACCGGACTCGCCACATTAACACAGTGGCTATGTGAGAAACTAGGAATACTGCAGCGAGTAATTCACCTCCTGACTCCCCAAAGCCTGTCCCACCATCTACAAGGCACAAGTCAGGAGTGTGATGGAATACTCCCCACTTGCCTGGATGAGTGCAGCCCCAACAACACACAAGAAGCTTAACACCACCCAGGACAAAGTAGCCCTACTGTTACTCTCACCATGAATTATCCTTTGGGAATGGGAAGCAGGATGGGAAGGTTCCCTGGCTTTTCTTAGAAGCAAACTGCATAATGAGACCCCTCTCCATGAAAGGTACATTGGTATTGAGTGGGATTCATTAGTGAGCATAGCCATTACTGCTGTTAGCTAGCTGATCAAAGCAGTATTGAAACAAGATGCTTGTGTTATGTACAGACAGCTGAGTCATTGAAAATCCAGGTCCCAGATGTAATTAGAGAGCAGAGTTAGAATATACATTGTTATTGGATTGTGTTAGAGAAGTGTTGGAAAATCCTTTTTGGAGATCAGTAAAGCACTTTGACTAATCTCTAGCAGCAATGGGACATGGATGTGACTTCACTTCATTCTTTACACAGACTATTCAGTTTGTCGGAATGTTCTGGAGTCCTGCTGTCAGTGATGCTGCTGGCTACAGATACAAATTCCATAATCATGGAGGAACATGGAGACTGCACGAGTAATTTGGAACCTCGCTCAGACAAGGAACCCGATATAGAACAGCTTCCCCTCACAACGAGCTGAAGCCCACTGAAGCACAGTCTCCATCTCTGAGCCCACTCCTCCTTGGTTGTTCATCCTCATATGCATTTCCACAGGAAATGATTGTCCCAGGAAATTTCAATAGGCACTGGGCTGTGCTTCTCAGAGAATCACAGCAAGTAGAGACACAGAGAGCCCACAAAGTAGGGGGACCAGAGAAAGGCCTAAGGCCTCAAGTGGAAACCAGAGAAAAGCCTGAGGCCCCATAGGAAAACCAGGGAAAGGCCTGAGGCCCCATAGGAAACCAGGGAAAGACCTGAGGCCCCATAGGAAAAACAGGCAAAGGCCCACTGCCTCAAGGTGAGACCAGGGGAAGGCCCAAGACTTCATGAAGTAGGAAGACCAGGCCTAAGGCATCCAAGGGGCAGGGAGACTGGGGAAGTGCTGAGGTGCAGGAGAGCAGCAATGTTGTAAAAAGCTCAAAATTAATTGAGGTTGAGAGAGAAACTGTTGATTAGATTGTGAGAGGATGGGGAGGGTAGTGAGTTTGACAGGGTTGAGATCCTAAGGGAAAATGAGAGAGTGAGATTAGGAGACAGACCTGACTGCAGCACAGAGATGACGTAGATCAGTTTGGAGTTTGTCTTTTCTTAGAAAACCTTAATTAATTTCTCCATTAAATCAACTTTGTTAAATCTTGAAGGTAAACCTTGAACTCTTTATGAAAGGAGAATGTTCTGTTAGTTTTTCTATCTTTGACCTTCACATGAACAGGCAGAAGATTTAGTGTTTCATTTCTAATATATTCCAAGATCAGAATAATTTCTGCAAACATGTGAATTCCTCTTCAAAGTAGCCTTGAGATTCTCTTTATAGAAATCTGGTTCTATGGCAACAGTGTGCTAATTCGGTGACTGTGTTTAGATCCAAGAATGTTCCCTCTGTGTTCTGACTGGACGTTCACCTCTTGTATCGGTAATAGCCACTGCACGTAGCTGACCTCAAACCGCATGTCATCACCAGTGACCTTTCTCAGCCCATCCAAGGGGCTTAGTCAGTTTGGACAATCTCAACTAAATTTCACAGCCTCCTCTGAAGAAGCTGGGTCTCTAAAATGGCCAATCCTGAGGAACCATTTGCTCCCCATTCCAATGCAACCCACCTCCCTCCCTCCCCCCCATTAACTCCAGGCACAATGTTGGGGTCAAGGCTGTGAACAGGCCATGGGTCAATCGTTTTGGTCAGACATTGGGCAGGATGTGGGATTGGACTGTGTAAATAATGGGTAAAAGGGAACGATTGTGAGAAGTTGCGGAGGGAGGTGAGTTGGGTCATTCTGGGTATGTACAGGCCTCTGTGAGTCTCAATATCAATTCCAATATAGCTCAGCTTCCAGCCAATAGGAGGTTGCAAGTGGCAGTCTCTAAGGACCATAAGAAAAGGATTAAGCCATTCAGCCAGTCGAACCTGACCTGCTGTCCAATATGACCATGGCTGATTGAGTGCTTCTTCTGCCTTTTACCCACCCCATTCCCAAACCCTCTAACTGTCCAATGTGTACTACTTGCACAGGCGCACGTGCACAGCATGCAATGGGTATAATGTGGTCACTTCCAGCCCTTCATTCACATCCAGGCAGCACCTCGCAGCAGGATGGTGTGTCAAGCAAGGAGTTTCATTTTAATATAAATTTTAAGCCAAGACGTGTCTGTTGCTGAGTGAAAACAGAACAAAGATCTTCAGTATCAAACACAGAAAGTGCTAGAGAAGCTCAGCAGCTCTGGCAGCATATGTGGAGAAAGAAACAGAGTTAACGTTTAAAGTCTGGTATCACTCTTCTTCAGAACTAAAGGGCCTGGAAAATGATTTTTTTATGCTGTTGACAGAGGAGGAGGGGAAGTGGAGCAGATTGTGAATGTGTACAGAGCAAAAGATAAAGTGAATGTAAATGGTGGTAAAAGAGCGGTAGAGATGTTATATAGATGTTAATGATAGATGTGAAAAGGAGAAAATGCTCCTACTGCTACTCTGCTGCAAACAAAGCCAACAATACACAAACAGGACAGGAGTGAGGCTGGGGGAATGGCATTGTAATCAAAATGGAGGACAGAGATTGTTGAACTGAGAGGTGTTGAACCCAATGTTGAGTCCTGAATGCTGTAAAGTGCTTAAGCCATTAGCAGTTCCTTTCTCCTTTTCCCACTTTTGCTTCAAAACTATTCAAAGACTCTGCCTCCACTACCTTTTGAGGAAGAGATTCCAAATGGAACTCTGAAGTAGAGGCATTCTGCATCCACACTAACAGAACTTTTGGTGGAGAAGAGACAGAGCCTGCCATTCTTTCCTGAGATTCTCTTCCAGTATCATCTTTGTAACCTGTCCCTGCAATACCGCGATTACCTCCAACCCCTTCCTGTCTGAGACGTTGGCGAGGCCTGATATGAGGGACTTGTGAAACTCTGGGAAGGACTGTAATTCTGAAAGTTTGGGAGAGAGATAGAGATAGACTGCATTCATTATTGGAGGGTTGAGAACAGAGGGCCTTTTGTGCAAAAATGTAAAAGTAAGAGGAACGTTTTCACTCGGAGTTGAGATGCCATGGTATTGAGCTGCAGACTGAGGCAGAAAAAATGTCAACATTTGAAGATGTATCATGAGTAAACGTGAAAAAGATTATACACTGATATGATGGAGAGTAAAGGCTTGCAGGACGAATGGCCTATTTCTGAGTTAAGACTCTTGTGCATTGAATTTGCGAGTCTGAGCTAACTGTGCAACATATTGTTTTGCTGATATCACACACAACTCTAAGGTCTGAGTTTAGACCCTGAGTTTAAAGCAGGGTTAGGGTGAAGACACTCATATTAACTTAGATCCACTAAAAGCTGGAGAGTATACACTGTCAGCCAGGCATCTGGTCTTCACAACTCTGTGTAATTGATATCCTTCAGGAACATGAGCTAGTCCAGTGTTAACCTGCAGAGCACAGGGCTAATGACAGGGTCATGACTGAGGTGTGTGTCCAATGAACAGAAGAAGGTGAGAGCTCACATCTTCAGGATGTGTAGAGACATCTTACAATGAAATGAAAGCCAGTTTGAACATTTCTTGCTAACCAGGGACAGGTGTGCTGGGATTGTGAGACACGAAACACTCGATATTGTACAATGGAACCAGAGGTGAATGTATTTCCCTGTGAGGGGAGGAGCTGTGGTCTGTCACACCGAACAGCCTGAATCATATTCAACAGCTTCCTGGCAGACTGCAAACAGCAACAACTCCCAACTTCTTCTGTCTCACTCCCAATACGACCTGAGAACACCAGAGATCCAGGTTCAGAAAGAACATTCAGCCCATTGAAGCCTGCTTTCTGAAACATGGAGACACCATGCTGACAATCAGTTAGTGGGAATTCTGTGTTGGTTATGCCCAGCCTGAAATACTGTACAGTTCTGGAAAGACACATTCCTCCCTGATGTGCTCAATGCTCTCTACATTTGGTTCAAGCAGAATGCCAGTGGCACAATGTCCTCTGCCCCGATAGCCCTGCACTTGCATGTTCTCTCTGTCACCGCTGCAGATGTCAGATCGGTCTTCCTGGAAATCAACCCAAGAAAAACAACAGGCCCAGATGGAGCCCTTGACCATACACTTAGATCCTGTGCGGACCACTAGCAGAGATATTCACTGACATCTTCAACGTCTCTATCCTGCATCAAGGAGACCACCATCATCCCCATACATGCAATGTGCCTTAATGACTACCATATGTGTGACCTCAATATCGTGAAGTGCTTCCAGATGTTGGTCATGGCCCATATCAACCCCAATCTCCCAGACTGCCTCGGTCCCCTACAGTTTGCCTAACGATGTAACAGGTCCACAATGACATCATACCCCTAGTCCTGCACTCAGCCCTGGAACATCTGGACAATAAGGACGTTTATGTCAGACTCCTGCTCATTGACTACATCTCTGTCTTCAATACCATTATCCCCTCCAGACTGGTATCAAAACTCCATGACCTTGGTCTCGGCTCAGCCCTCTGCAACTGGATCCTCAGCTTTCTGACCCACAGACCACGATCAGTGAGGATAGGTAACTGCACCTCCTCCACAATAACTCTCAACACTGGAGCCAAACAAGGATGCATCCTCAGCCCCCTGCTGTACTCCCTGTACACCCACGACTGTGTTGCCAAATTCTGAATGAACGCCATCTACAAGTTCACTGATGACAGCACCGTAGTGGAACGGATATCTAACAACGATAAGTCAAAATACAGAAGGGAGATAGAGGGCTTGGTGACATGGTACAATGAAAACAATCTGTCTGTCAACGTCAGTAAAACTAAAGAACTGATCATTGACTTCAGAAAGAAAGGAGGAGAACACACCCCCATCTACATCAATGGAACTGAGGTTGAGAGGGTAAACAGCATCAGGTTCCTAGGAGTGACGATAACCAACAACCTGTCCTGGACTTCCCACATAGACGTGATAGTCGAGAAGGCACAACACCTCAGGTGGCTCAGGAAATTTTGCACGTTCATAAGGTCCCTCACCAACGTCTACAGATGCACCATTGAAAGTATTCTGTCCAGGTACATAACAGCCTGGTACAACTGGTCTGTCCAGGACCATAAGAAACTACAGAAGGTGGTGTGCACAACCCAGATCATCACTGAAGCCAACCTTCCATCCATGGACTCTATTTACACGGCTTACTGCCACGGAAAGGCCCCCCTAGCCAAGCTGTTCCAGTACAGTTACAACACTGGTATCTACCCGACAATGTGGAAAATTGCCCAGGTATGTCCTGTACATAAAAAGCAGGACAAATCCAAACTGGCCAATTACCGCCCGATCAGTCTCCTCTCGATCATCAGTAAAGTGATGGAAGGTGTCACTAACAGCACCATCAAGCAGCACCTGCTCAGAAATAACCTGCTCAGTGACGCCTAGTTTGGGTTCCACCAGGGCCACTCAGCTCCTGACCTCATTACAGCCTTGGCTTAAACATGGACAAAAGAGCTGAATTCCAGAGGTGTGGTGAGAGTAACAGCCCTTGACATCAAGGCTGCATGCAACCGAGTGTGGCATCAAGGAGCCCTGGCAAAACTGGAATCAATGGGTATCAGGGGGAAAACGCTCCAGTGGTCGGAGTCATACCTGGCACATAGGAAGATGGTCATGGTTGTTGGAGGTCAGTCATCTCAGTTCCAGGATCTCTCTGCAGGAGTTCCTCAGGGTAGCGTCCTCAGCCCAACCAACTCCAGCTGCTTCATCAATGACCTTCCCTCCATCATAAGGCAGATGGATGAATTATGGGCCAGTGGAGTTGAGGTTCATGTCAGCCATGGTCTAGCCCAATGAGGGGCTGAATGGCCTCCTGCTGCGCTATCTGACTGAAGGAGGGTTACTCCTTTACAAACCCCCCCCCCCCCCGCCATTCTGTGGAGGGAAACCAATGAAACTGGCAATTCATCAGTCTAATAACAGCAGGGAAAATCGACAAATAGAGATCAGGAAGCAGCAGATCAGAAAAGGAGCGACGGCAATTAATTTCACTTTGATCAATGGAGCAGGCAATGAAATAAGAATTGAATTATTGTTGAAAACTGAGTTAAAACTGATGGGATCTGATCAAACCCATTGCTGTTCAATTCATTTGTCTCGCTTTAAGTGTAGAATCATTTAGTGACTTGAAGGTTTTTCCATTGAACGCGCATAGAATTCAGTTAATCAGGACAGAATCTCATCAATATCCCTCATCACAGAGAGGGGAGTGAGGGTCCTTCAGCTTCACTTACAACGAGGAAGGTTTCTGCAGCTACATGTCATGCTGGGTCTTTACATCTATTCTAGGCTGAGGTAGACAGATTTTTAATCAGGAAGGGAATCAAACATTATAGGGATAAGGCAGGAAAGTGAAGTTGAAGATTATCAGATCATTAAAGGTGGAGCAGACTGAATGGGCCAAATGGCCCAGGTTTACACCTATATCTTATGATGTTATGCTGTGAGTGAGGTTCCTAAACCTATACACAACATGGTGATCCACAGTGGGAAAACAGAATTTATTTACTTCTGAAGACGAAAAGTATTTTGAATCAATTATTTAATTTATCACTTAACGACGATACAGCCTGCAGCTAAAATGGGATTATGAACAGTCAACAGCCACTGTGAGAGCTCAGCACTCCAAAGACAAACCTTCACCAAGAAGCTGGTAAGAGGCACCAGATCAGTGTGAGCTATGGAGAGAGAAAAGGCCAGCCACATTGCTCTGCAGCAAGAGAGTGGAGATTCCATAAGTAAATATTCCTGAGGAAAAGCAACTTTTCTGGAAACATTGCAAACACTGCGGAATGTAGATGAGTAAAAGAGAGAGTTGTCGTCTCTCAAAACAAGCATCATCACTTTTGTCGGGACCCTTCTTCATTTTCTGAAGAAGGATCCTGACCCCAAAACGTCAGCTTTCCTGCTCCTCTGATGCTGCCTGGCCTGCTGTGTTCATCCAGCTCTACACCCTGTTATCTCAGGCTCCAGCATCAGCAGTTCTTACTATCTCATCACTTTTGTCGATGTGTTCCACAGGGCACAGTGCAAAGGACAATGAAAGGACCATAAATTGATGTTATACCAGGGGCTGCAGCATGGGGAAGGTTCAGAATTTATCTCAGGCAGAGAAGAACAAATTCTGAGAGACTTGGGGAAACAGTCAAGCAGAAGTATAAAATCAAGGAAACTTAAAACTAAACCACAATTTTAGTGAGAAGATTTAGAAAGGCCACCATCACAAAACATTATTTTAAAAATCATGCAAGCAGATGTGCTTTATGTACGAGCTGTGAATGCATCCATTTTACAAGAAAGAAATGGGAAAGAAAACTCCACTTTGGCTGCAACAAAAGGGATTACCCTTAAAAAGGGAGAAAGCCACCATTTTAATTATAATATGCAGGGCCAGGATACCCACTAAGCAGCACAGAGAAACAACATTGCAATGAAACAGAATTTAAAAGCTTGAAAACAGTAAATCATTCCAGGACAGTCACTTAATAAAATTACAACCCTGTTTTGGAAGAATTTGATAAGGTTTTGTTGTGATAGAGTTTAAGGAGTAAACAAATTACATTGCAAATTAGAATTTAAAACAGCATTAATAAATACAAGAATACAAGCCTAAATACAGCAGGTTACAAGCAATATTGAAAGGACACAGATTTAAAAACAGTTTTAAAGTAATAAAATTAATAACTCCATTGAGAAGAAATGGAAGGAGATCCACAAATATTTAATATCAGAGGTGGACCATAAGGAACACAAGATCACAGTCATACAGAATTGCTTCAAAATTAAACAGTAAATCTGAGGCTGAACAAGTTAATGTTACATTCATTTGGTCCTACAGCAATGATGCTTCTAATTGCCAGATATAAAGGAAAAGTTAGATACTTCCAGAGATATTTTAAAAGCCTTTGGTGATTATTTCAATCTGAAAACAAACAAAATCTTTGAAGAAGCAAGTTTTAACAAATGTTCAGCTTCCATGGGAATCCAAAGACAAGTTTGTTAATGGCCTCGACAGGTTAAATGTGATGGCTTTGAAATCTGAATTCGTAATGGCTTGAATAGTTTTGGGAATTATGAATGAAACTTTGTCAGATTTCTTACAGTCTAAGGAAGATTTAACTTTATAGAAAGCTATTCAAATTGCACTGGATGCAGAAACCGGAAAGTCTCTTGATAAATCCTGCCAGGAGAAGAATAAGCCTACCTCAGAAAAGCAACAGAGTCTATTCACTTTATAAAGAATAATGACAATCTCAAAAGACATGTAACAAACCAATACAGAATAAACTGAGCAGCAGATGCTAAGAATCAGTGCTGGGGGAGAAAAAGGTCTCACAGGTAACGCCCAGGCATGCAATAGGAATGTTATATTTGTAAAAGCGCTTTTTTTCCCAGGGTGGAGGGGTCAATTACTAGGGGACACAGGTTCAAGGTGCAAGGGAGAGAGTTTAAAAGAGATGTGCATGGCAAGTTTTTCACACAAAGGGTGGTGAGCGTTGCCAGAGGAGGTGGTGGAAGCAGACATAATAGCAGCATTCAGGAAGCACCTGGATAGCACCTGAATAGGAAGGGAATAGAGGGACACGGATCTGTAAGTGAAGACAGTTTTAGTATGGAAGGGCAAAATGTGGCAGCACAGGCTTGGAGTGCTGAAGGGCCTGTTTCTGTACTGTATTGTTCTTTGTAAAACTGTAGGTCATTTCAGAAGATGTACATAAATGAGACACAGTGTCTAAGGTTTTGGAGTAGATCTGTAGCTCGGGTTGTGGGTGTTGAGGGTTGGCTCGCTGAGCTGGTTTGTTGTTCCGCAGACGTTTTGTTACCATGCTTGGTAACATCCTCAGTGCAGTCTCCGGTGAAGCGTCGGTGTGTTTTCCCGCCTGGTTTTTAAACTCTGGGGTCCGTTGCGATGGATTGCCTCACTTCCGGGTTTTCTTCGTAGTGGAATGTATATGGGGTCGAGTTCAATGTGTTTATTAATAGCCTGCTTCATGGAGTGCCATGCTTCCAGGAATTCTCGTGCTTGTCTCTGCCTAGCCTGTCCCAGGATCTTGGTGTTGTCCCAGTCGAAGTCGTGGTTCTCCTTGTCCACGTGGATTGAGATGAGTGAGTATTGATAGTGTCTTTTTGTAGCCAGTTGGCGTTCATGTACTCTTGTTGTTAGTTTCCTTCCTGTTTGTCCGATGTAGTGTTTCTCGCAGTCTCTGCACGGGATCTTGTAGATTATATTGGCCCTGTCCATGGCAGGGAGTGGGTCTTTAGTTCAGGTGAGCACTTGTCGTAGGGTTGATGTGGGCTTGGTGTGCCACTCTGATGCCCAGCGTTGTAGAAGTCTTGTGGTGAGTTCCGACGTGTTCCTGATGTAGGGTAGTGTGATGAGTGTGTCGGGGCGTGTAGAATCTTTCTGATGTTGTTCGTGTAGGCATCTCCTGACCTAGTTCTTTGGATATCCATTATCCTTGAACACTTGGAAGAAGTATTCTTCTTCCTCTTGGCGTAGTTCCATGTTGCTGCAGTGTGTTGTTGCCCTTTTAAATAGTGTTCGCACACAGCTTCGTTTGTGTGTGCTGGGGTGGTTACTATTGAAGTTCAATACCTGGTCTGTGTGTGTGGCTTTTCAGTGTAATTTCGTTTGCAGTTCCCCATCGTGTCAGCACGGCAGAAATGCTGACAGTCACACGCACAAGGAGATCCTGCTCAGCACATCACCCATCACTTTTAGACAGATACCTGCATTTGGTGTTATATGATTTGATTTAATTCGATTTTTTTTATTGTCAAGTGTATTTTGTTACAGAATCCAGTGAAAAGTGTTATATAGTGTTGCCATTCTCTGGCACCATCATAAGACAAAGAAAAGTAAGCAAAATAGAATATAAAGGCAGAATAATAAAGAAAAAAAATTCGACTTACCAAGCCCTTCTTGTTAAGCACTCAGCCGTGGGCCTAGAGCAGCCAGCCATGATTCCCTGTGCCATTCTCCATCGCCATCTCGTCACCCACCAATGCTGCCAGGTCCTGCACTGGCATATCTCGACTCCATCGCTGCCAAGAGTCTGCTCTGGGCCCACCTCACCAACATGGCTGCCAGACCTTGTACTGGGCCCATGCTCCCCTCTGCTACCTCCAGCATGAGTTTGCACTGGAAGCAGACTCCACCAGGAGCCCAAACCCACCACTACTGCAGCAGCCTTATATCTTATGTAGTATCATACAATCCCTACAGTGTGGGAACAGGCCCTTCGGCCCAACAAGTCCACACCGACCCTCAGAGCATCCCATCCAGACCCATCCCCCTCATCTACACATCCCTACAGGCAATTTCCCATGGCCAATCCACCTAGCCTGCACATCTTTGGACTGTGGGAGGAAACCGGAGGAAACCCACGCAGACACGGGGAGAATGTACAAACTCCACGACAGTCGCCCGAGGCTGGAATTGAACCCGGGTCCCTGGCGCTGTGAGGCAGCAGTGCTAACCACTGAGCCACCGTGCCGACAATGTTTCTTTTTTGGGTGACCATTCTTTCTGTCTTGTTGGTGTCATTCTGATTGAAGATTTGAAACCTCAGGGTTTCACTTGACCTACAATATTTGTAAGTTCTTGACTGATTCTGCAAGTGGTGCTGTGTGGGTCAGTGTGCTGCAAGTTTATGATGTTGTTGCGTGTCCAAAAGAAGACAAGTCATTGAAGGTTTTAGTCTGGCACCAAACAGAACGGGGGCAAAGAAATAGACTCAAGAGAATAAGAGAGGTACCATTTTATACAGCATGAGAAGAGGGTGCTGATTGCTTGGGCCATCATTGGCATGGAGATACAGCAAGTACAGTTAACTGTCAATCTTAATTCTTAGAGCAGGCAGGGAAATTCTGATTTGCAGTGTTGCAGTGGAAATGCAGAAAAGATAGACTGTCTCCAGATCAATGTGCAATGTCGGTATAAGTTCATTTTGCCCACATTAAACAGCGTCATGAATATTGGTGTATGTAGCTTCCAACGTGTGGGAATGTTTCACGCTATGAGCCTGATTGATGATCCTACATCGGTCCAAGGTGTTAGTCTTAGCACAGTCCAGATTACTTATGAAGTAATGTCCAGTAGCAGAATCACATTGAATGATGGCTATACATTTCTGGTGCTTGTTGGCATGGACTGGTTAAATACTTGTAGGTATAACCAGCTGTAAAACAGGACATGTTGTTTTATATAATCGTTAGATTGTATGGCTTATATACCTTGCATCACACTGGTACTTAAATTCATATCTCACATTACTGATCTGTCTGGTATACTTGTGTCTTGGCGCTAGCATCATGCTAGTGGAGCTTGCAGATTTACTTCACAATAGCAGCATGAGATAGCTAGCTTCGGCCTTTTTTTTTAAATTTATTAATTCACCTTCCTTTCCAGGATAATCTGAGGTAACCATTCAGGGCCAAAGATGTACAGCATGGGAACAGACCCTTCAGTCCAACTCATCCATGCTAACCAGATATCCTAAACTGACCAAGTCCCATTTGCCAACATTTGGCCCATCTCCCTCTAAACTTTTCCTATCCATGTACCCATCCAGATGCCTTTTAAATGTTGTAATTGTACCAGCCTCCTCCAGATCAATGTCCTATTGTACTCTGAGGTAACCTTCTTCGCTGTCCACCACACCATCAATTTTAGTGTCATCTGCAAACTTACTAACCACATCTCCTATGTTCACATCCAAATCATTTATATAAATGATGAAAAGCAGTGGACCCAGCTCTGATCCCTGTGGCACGCTGCTGGTCACAAGCCTCCAGTCTGAAAAGCAACCCTCTACCAGCACCCTCTGTCTCCTACCCTCGAGCCAGTCTGTATCCAAATGTTTAGTTCTTCCTCTATTCCATGTGAACTAACCTTGCTAACCAGTCTACCATAAGGAACCTTGTCCATTGCCCTACTGAAGTCCATATAGATCACGTCCACTGCCCTACCCTCATCAATCCTCTTCATTACTTCCTCAAAAAACTCAGTTGTTAGTGAGACAAGATTTCCCACACACAAAGCCAAGTTGACTATCCTTAATCAGTCCTTGCCTTTCCAAATGCATGTAAATCCTGTCCGCCAGGATTCCCTCCAACAACTTGCCCACCACCGATGTCAGGCTCACCGGTCTATAGCTCCCTGGCTTTTTCTTACCACCTTTCTTAAATAGTGGCACCACGTTAGCCAATCTCCAGTCTTCCAGCTCCTCGCCTGTGGCTTTCAATGATACAAATATCTCAGCAAGCGGCCCAGTGATCACTCCCCTAGCTTCCCACAGTGTTCTAGGGTACACCTTTGACTTGATTTGATTTGATTTATTTATTGTCACCTGTACCTAAATACAGTGAAAAGCTTTGTTTGCAAGTAGTACAGGCAGATCACAGTAAATGAGGACATACAGATCATAGGGTTAAAAAAACTTGGACAGAGGCATACAAGTTACTTTGCACAGAGCGTTCACTAGGCAAGATCAACATTATTTGAAGTTACAGACCTGATCAGGTTGCGGGGATTTATCCACCTTTATACATTTTAAGTTCAGCACCTCTTCCTGTGTGATATGGACAGTTTTCAAGATGTTGCTATTTATTTCCCCACATTCTACATCCACCAGCTTTTCTCTCTGTCAGTGTGATGTGACCATTGCTGGCCAGGTCCGTGTTTATTGCCTGCCCCTAATTACCCTGGAAAAGGTGTGGTCACCTCACTTCCTGTGCCTTATAGACATTGGACAGGCTTTAGGGAGTCAGAAAGTGAGATATTCACTGCAGGATTCCCAGCCTCTGACAATCAGTAATAAGTGGAAGAGTGTACCCAAGGCTGTGGGAGAGGATTAAATGGGTGGGGAGAGTCAATGATGGGGAGAGGATTAAATGGGTGGGGAGAGTCAGTGATGGGGAGAGGATTAAATGGGTGGGGAGAGTCAGTGATGGGG
>NC_063367.1:22092457-22095484 GCF_021869965.1 Rhincodon typus | reverse complement strand
GTCAGTGATGGGGGAGAGGATTAAATGGGTGGGGAGAGTCAGTGATGGGGAGAGAATTAAATGGGTGGGGAGAGTCAGTGATGGAGGGAGCATGAAATGGGTGGGGAGAGTCAGTGATGGGGGAGAGGATTAAATGAGTGGGGAGAGTCAGTGATGGGGAAGAGGATTAAATGGGTGGGGAGAGTCAGTGATGGGGAAGAGGATTAAATGGGTGGGGAGTGTTTGGGGGGAGGATTAAATGGGTGGGGAGTGTTGGGGGGACAGTTTGGAGGAAGGAAGACATGGTACTGAGATTCCCTTTTACAGTGTGTACCAATTTCTTGGCCACGGGGTGAATTGTGTGTGTGTATTGGGTCTCGATCTGCAGCTCCGATGCTGGTTTATTTGTTAATGGTTTCTACAGGAGTTCGAGTTTATTCCAGAGTGTGAAGTTTAAATTTATTTCACTGTCGAGCAGAAAGCTGGGTCTGTGTAATTATTAAAATAGGGCCACATCTGTTCACTGTTGCCATGCTCTTTATTTTACTGTGACATCACTAAAAAATAATGAAGTGCTAATTTAATTATTTCTCCAATTTTATTGCAAACTGTTGCCGTCACTTGTGCTCCACATCCCATTAATCACATGTTACTAACTTGGTTCTGGTTTGAGTGTGTGGTAGCTGGTGGGAAAGTCCATTTATTGGAAGAAATTTAAATATCCACCAATCCCCATCGTCATATGCAACATGTTTCAGATTGATGAGTGTGTGAATACTCTAGAGAACATCAGTATATTAAAGGAGGAAGTTCTGGGTATCCTAAATTGCATTAAGGTAGACAAGTCCCCAGGGCCAGATGGGATCTATCCCAGGTAACTACGAGAGGCAAGGGAAGAAATAGCTGGGGCATTAGCAGATATCTTCACATCCTCTTTGACCACAGGCAAGCTTCCAGAGGACTGGAGCTTAGCCAATGTTGCTCCTTTGTTTAACAAAGGAAGCAGGGATAATCCAGGAAATTATCACCGGTGAGCCTGACATCTGTGGTGGGGAAACTCTTGGAGAAGATACTGAGGGACAAGATATATGCACACTTGGAAGAAAATGGACCAGTTAGTGGCAGGCAGCATGGTTTTGTATGGGGAAGGTCATGTCTCACCAACTTGACTGAGTTTTTTGAAGATGTGACAAAGATAATTGATGAGGGAAGGGCTATGGATGTAGTTCATATGGACTTTAGTAAGGCATTTGATAAAGTCCCACGTGGCAGATTAGTACAAAATCTAAAATCACATGGGATTCAGGGTGAGCTGGCTACATGGATATAAAGCTGGATCAGTCATAGAGGCAAGCAATGGAAAGGTGTTTTTCAGAATGGAGACTGGTAAGTAGTGGCATTCCACAGAGATCAGTCTTAAGTCTTCTGTTTTTTTGTAGTATATATAAATAAGCTGGAGGAAATTGTAGGTGGTATGTTTACTAAGTTTGCTGATGACACAAAGATTGATGGAATTGCTGACAGTGCCAACGATTGTGAAAGGATACAACAGGGTATGGATAGATTGGTGACTTGGGCACAGAAATCTCAGATGGAGTTTAATCCAAACAGATGCGAGGTGATGCATTTTGGAGGATCAAATTTAAGTGTGAATTATACTATATGTGGCACTAACATGCAGACGGTTCTGGGGAAGGGTTACCGGACCCGAAACGTTAACTCTTGTTTTTTCCTTCACAGATGCTGCCAGACCTGCTGAGCTTTTCCAGCAACTTTGTTTTTGTAACATACAGACGGATCTCGGCATGCAGGTCCACAGTTCCCTAAAAGTGGCAACACAGGTGGCCAAAGTGATTAGGAAGGCGTATGGGCATGCTTGCCTTCATCGGCCAGGGCATGGAGCACAAGAGTTGGCAAACCATGTTGCAGCTGTATGAAACCCATTTTGGAGTATTGTGTGCAGTTTTGGTCGCCACATTAGCAGAAAGACGTGGAAACTTTGGGGAGAGTGCAGAGAAGGTTCACCAGGATGTTGTCTGATCTCCAGGGTGTTGACAATGAGGAAAGGTTAAAAAGACTAGGATTGTTTTCCCAGGGAAGACGGCAGCTGAGAGGAGACCTGATAGAGGTCTACAAAATTATGAGAGGCATAGATAGGGTGGATAGCCAGAGGCTTGTTCCCAGGGTTGAAGTTTCATTTACAAGGGGGCACAGTTTCAAGGTGAGAGGGGAAAAGTTTAAGGGAGATGTGCGAGGGAAATTTTTCATGCAGCGAGTGGTAGAAGCCTGGAACGCACTGCCAGAGGAGATGGTGGGAGCAGGCTCTTTGGCGACATTTAAGAGGCATCTGGATGTTTACATGAATAGGGAGGGAATAGAGGGATATGGACTGAATAACAGAACAAGGTTTATTTTTTTAGTTTAGTTACGGCACAGGCACAAAGGGCCGAAAGGCCTGTTCCTGTGCTGTACTTCTCTTTTCTTATTTTGTTCTTTGACTCATCTCCTCAGCTGTACCAGTCACAGCTTTCCAGGGCCAGGGTCCTCAGCTCTCACTACCCCGTCACTCACCACCCACTTCCCCCTCTCATCACTCTGCCCTCACTCCCCCTCTCAGCCCCTTAACTTGCTCCACTGCCCCCACTATCCCCTCACACCCTACTTCCCCTCCCTCATCCTCCTCACTTCCCATTCAACCCCTGATTTTCCCTCAGTTTCTGTCTGCAGCCCTCACTCCCCCATTACCCCTCCCTCACTCCCTTCTTTCTCACCTTTAGAAATGGAATGAGTGCCTGTGTGTCTGTCTGTGTGTGTGTATGTGTATGTGTGTGTGTGCGTGTGTGTGTGTGTATGTATGTATGTGTGTGTCTGTATGTGTGTTACCTGTCTCTTTGTGTGTGTATGCCTGTTTGTGTGTGTGTGTTACCTGTCTGTGTGTGTGTGTGTATGTGTATGTGTGTTACCTGTCTCTATGTGTGTGTGTGTGTATGCCTGTTTGTCTGTGTGTGTGTGTGTCTGTGTGTGTATGTGTATGCCTGTTTGTCTGTG
>NC_063367.1:22086869-22092447 GCF_021869965.1 Rhincodon typus | reverse complement strand
GTGTGTGTGTGTGTCTGTGTGTGTATGTGTATGCCTGTTTGTCTGTGCGTACGTGTATGTGTATGCCTGTGTGTGTGTCTGTGTGTGTGTCTGTGTATGTGTATGCCTGTTTGTGTGTGTGTATGTGTATGCCTGTTTGTGTGTGTGTAAGTGTATGTCTGTTTGTGTGTCTGTGTGTGTATGTGTATGCCTGTTTGTCTGTGGTTGTGTGGTGTGTGTTTGTGTGTGTTACCTGCCTGTCTGTGTATGTCTACATGAGTGTGCAGTCTCATGGTTGAATATCCAAGCAAAGTCCAAGCTGACAGACTGATTGGTGCCACTGAAAGAGCAGCCAAAACAATGTAGAAAAGAAAGAGTGAGGAAGAGGATGAGACAAGAGGAGAATGAGGGAGGAGTGGAAATAGAAGAGCAGAGGTGTACACAGAGAAGGAGAGAGCAGTGAGCTTGTGCATTGCGTTTGTGACAAAGAGCAGTCGGTGAGCTGGTGTTTAGCTCTGAGCTTGGGGAGAGCAGGCAGATGGCATAAAAACCTGGCAGCTCCAAGCATGGCAGTGCCCTGTGTCCCAGAGCACAGTGCAGTAATCTATTATCACTGCCCTCTTGCACCCACACTGTTTGCTATTCCACAACAGTCATCCAAGTGTTGGAATGAATAATGGAAGAAATCTTGCACAGATCGTGTCTCTCTGAATTCTTCATTTAATTTCAATAACAGCATGCAGCAAGGCCAGTGTGGGGGCATATCATGACACAGCCGTGGGGCAGGTGGGACTAGAACCCAGCTCTCCTGGCTCAGAGGTAGGGACACCACCAGTGCACAAGAAGAGCTCTTCAGTGTGTGAGGAATGCAGAAAGGGAGACAACCTGAAATACAGTCTGAGGGAGACATGAGAGAAAATACCGAAAGGGAGAGGAAAAGAGAGAGAAAGAGAAGCAGGAAATGAAAGGCACAGCTTCTGCAACTGTTGTGGATAAACAAAATTACAAATGAAATAATATAATCCCATCACTACAGCTTTCAAAACACATGAAGCCTTAGGTGAGTTAACACTCAGATACCTGAGTTACAGAGTGGAATCTACTTGAGGGGTTCAGATGGTTTATATAGAATCATAGAATCATAGATTCCCCGTAGTGTGGAAGCAGGCCATTCAGCCCATTGAGTCCACACCAACGCTCCGAAGATCATCCCAACCAGACCCACCCCCCTCCCTATTCCTGTAACCCTGCATTTCCCATAAATAGAATAACAGGTAACCAAGAGTGAGTTACAGATTGGAATCTAATTGATGGTTTGTATATAGAATAACAGATACCCAGGAGTGAGCTACAGATTGGAATCTAATTGAGGGGTTCGGATGGTTTGTATATAGAATAACAGATACCCAGGAGTGAGCTTCAGATCGGATTCTAATTGAGGGGTTCAGAGTAGTTTATATATGGAATAACAGATTCCTGGCAGCGGGTTACAGACTGAAACCTATTGGAGAGGTTTGGGTGTGTTATGTATTTGTTGTTGAGAATGTGACTAACCCAGTTTGGTGATTTTGACATTTAGCTGTGTTATCTAATCAACGTGAGGAAGCTGTTTGCTTGACCACACGGTGTTACTGACTCCCTGGGTTCATTGTGTTTCCATACATGGCATTCCATCACAGGAATAGGTGACGTCGGTATACTTATTTATTGCAGTTTGAAGGGGAAACATGCTGCTACTAACATGGGGCAAACTGTTTCTCCCCAGCTAAGCTACTTCCCTGACTGGGGGTAATATTAAACATTGCAATAAGGTGAAAATTGAGACAGATGTTTCTCGTGCCATTTAGGACCCTCATGAATGGCTCAGACTCGTGGTGCAGAACAGAAGCAAGATTGAAAGCAGCAGGAGAGAGGCAAGTTCATTTCACTGACCGCGATAACATCCCAGAAACAAAGCATCAGAGAGCTGAGGAGGGTTAGAATGCTGAACGTTAATGGAGGATAAGGAATTCCTCAGATTCGAGATACTGACAGCTCACAAATTAAAATATCAGATGGTGTAATGGGTCTTTAAGAGTCACAGTCCACAGTCAGATGGAAGCAGTAGAATGTGGGGCTGCTCCTATTTGTCCAGGGCACAGGGGGACTTTAGAATAATTTATAAATTACTAATTTACGACAAAAATGTGCTGGACCTGTCACAGGTCAACTCATACAACCAGGTGGTGTCAGGTTCAATCTGATCACCAAGCAGAAACCTCTGGGTGATTTTCTTTCTGCTAATTGCCATGTCTCTCCAGGAGGATGTAACTCCGGGTTGTTTTGGCCTGGTAGGTTTAGGGCTGGGAAGAGGTGCAGGATGGGGTGGGAGCAGACAGCCTTTGGCTTACCCTTACTCTGCTATTATCTGTGTCTGATTTCAGCACAGTGAGGACAGAGCAAGAGAACGAAGGCACAGGCAGGACAAGGAGGAACACTTAGGGTGGACAATTGCAAGCTCAAGAGAACCAGCAATGTTCAGAGGAGCACAGGCAAAATGGAGACAAGAACACTACTAAAGGAAAAATGCATTTGGAGGTGAGAGCCAGGAAACTAATCAGCTTTGTGACCAAGCTCTAGCCACAGAGATCCAAATTCTATTCGGTTATATCTAAATCTCAGTGTTCCAGGAGAAAATTAGAGAGGGCAGCTTTTCTGCCAGATCTCCACCTGGAAGGTGCCAGCTAATGTTCTGCCAGCCTGGGAATTTGCTCAGGATGACAGACAAGGGGAGCAATGAGGAACCGACTGATAACAAACTTGCTCATCCCTGATTTCACGCCGTTTTTCTGTAATTACATTTCACAGCAATGATATAACGTACATTAACACAGTGATCCATTCACTCAAACAATGGGATTATATTCACAGTAAAATGATAGTTTTCTATTAACATGGTGATAGTGTTATTAAAATGTCATTATATGATGGTTTTATATTAATACAGGTATAATATGATGTTCACACAATGATAGGATAGTATTTCATTCACATAGAAATTAGGAGCAGGCCATTCCACCCATTGAGCCTGCTCCCTCATTCAATATGTCATTGGCCAATCTGCTATCTCAGTGATATATTCCCACTTTCTCTCCATAACCCTTGATGTCCATTAAAATCTAAAAAAAAATTCTCAATATCTTTCTGGAGTATACTCAGTGACACATCCTCCACAGCCTTCTGTGGTAGAGAATTCCATAGATTCACCATCCTCTGATTGAAGAAATTTTCCCTCATCTCACTCTGAAATGATCTAGATCCTATCCCACAGGGACTGTGACCCCTGGTTCTACTCTCCCTCCGACCAGGGAAAACTTCTCTATCTAGTCTGTCCACCCCTGTTGGTATTTTGTATGTTCCATTGAAACATAGAAAAATAATAGCAGGAATAGGGCATTCAGCCCTTTGAGTCTGCTCTGCCATTCATTATGAACATGGCTGACCATCCAGCTATTCCTGCTTTTCCCTCACACTCTTTGATATCTTGAGTACAACTTCTATGTTCAACTCCTTCTTGAAATCATATAAAGTTTTGGCCGTGAGTGCTTTCTGTGGGGGTGAATTCTACAGGCTCACTAATCTTTGGGAGAAGACATTTCTACTCATCTCAATCTAAAATAGTTTTGTCAGTGTCCTCAGATGGTGACTCCTGTTTGTGGACTCCTCCACCACTGCATCCTGCATCTTACCTATCTAGTCCTGTTAGAATTTTATACATTTCAATCAGATCTCATTTTCTTAAACTCGAGTGAATACAAGCCCAGTCAAACAAAACTCTTTCTCCCCGTGGGACAATCCTGCCATCCCCACTGTCAGCCTAGTGAACCTCTGCTACACCCTCCCTGTGGCAAGTATGTCTTTCAAGGGAGGGAGGCTGAAACTGCACACAGTACTCCAATGTGGTCCCACCAAGGCCCTATATAACCTCAGTAACACCTCCCTAATTCTGAACTCCAATCCACTTCCAATGAAGGCCAAAGTACCATTTGCTTTCCTAATTGCTTGCTGCACTGGCCTGTCTACTTTCATTAACAGTGATATAACAGTATTGTATTAACACAGGAATATAGCAAAATGATATTACCATGGTGGTATGATAGTTTTGTACTAACTCAGTGATAAGACAGAATTCTGTGAAAAATTATAAGCAAACATAGGGGAACGATAGCATCATGTTAGCAGTGACATGGTTATATTACATTAACGTGGTGATATGACAGCGATATATTAATGGCGATAAGATTGTATTTAATTAATGTTGATATCAGAGTAACACAGTAATGAGATGCTGTTATTATTAATGCTGATATCACAGTGTCATGTTAACATATGATATGAGAGTATTAACACAGTGATATGATGATATAACATGAACAGGATGATATGAGAGTGCCACATTATCAGGGTGATATGAGAGTGTTGCATTAACAGGGTGAGATGGGAGTTTTACGTTAACAGGGTGATGTGAGAGTGCTGTATTTATGTATAAGTGCTAAATTTACATACATTAACAGGGTGGGATGAAACTGGCGTTTTAACAGGGTGCTATGACACTGTGGTATTAACAGGGTGATATCAGAGTGTTACAGGGTGATATAACAGCGCTGAATTAAGACGGTGATATGAGAGTGTTTCATTGACAGGGTGCTATGATACTGTTGTATTAACAGGGTGATATGAGAGTGTTATATTAACAGAATGATATTTGATTGTTACATTAACAGGGTGATAAGGTTGTGGTGATATGAGAATGCTGTATTGATAGGGTGATATGACATTGTTGTATTAACAGGATGATATGAGACTGCTTTATTAACAGGGTGATATAAGATTTTTACATTAACAGGGTGATATGAGAGTGCTGTATGAACAGACTGATATGACAGTGTTGTATTAACAGAGCGATATGAGCATATTACATTAACAGGGCGATATTACATTTTTACATTGCATGATATGAGAGTGTTATGTTGACAGGGTGATATGAGAGCACATGGTGTTTTGAAAGCGTTGCCTAATCAGAGTGATATGGGAGTATTGAATTGATAGGACGATATGACACTGTTATATTAACAGGGTGAAATGAGAGTTTTACATTAACAGGTTTATGTTACGATATTACATTGACAGGCTGAAATGACAGTGTTGTATTAACAGAGTGATATGAGAGCGTTGTATTAAGAGGGAGATATGAGAGTGCTGTATTAAGAGGGTAATGTGAGAGTGTTACATTAACAGAATGATATAAGACTGTTATATTGACAGGGTGATGTGAGAGTGTTACATTAGCCAGCAGATATGAAAACTTTACATTGACAGGGTGAGATGGGAGTTTTACATTAACAATTTTATGTAAGGATGTTACATTGACAAGCTAATATAACAGTGTCGCATTAACAGCATGACATGAGAATATTACTTTTACAGGTTGTTTGAGAGTGTTGTATTAACAGGGTGATATGAGAGTATTGTATTAACAGGGGATGTGAAAGTGCTGTATTAACAGCGTGATATGACAGTGCTGTATTAACAGGGTGATATGAGAGTGCTGTATTAACAG
>NC_063367.1:22086595-22086859 GCF_021869965.1 Rhincodon typus | reverse complement strand
TGACAGTGCTGTATTAACAGGGTGATATGAGAGTGCTGTATTAACAGGGTAATATGACAGTGCTGTATTAACAGGGTGATATGACAGTGCTGTATTAACAGGGCGATATGACAGTGCTGTATTAACAGGGTGCATAGAGAGTGCTGTATTAACAGGTTGATATGACAGTGCTGTATTAACAGGGCGATATGAGAGTGCTGTATTAACAGGGTGATATGAGAGTGCTGTATTAACAGGGTGATATGACAGTGCTGTATTAACAGG
>NC_063367.1:22076715-22086585 GCF_021869965.1 Rhincodon typus | reverse complement strand
GTATTAACAGGGTGCATAGAGAGTGCTGTATTAACAGGGTGATATGAGGGTGCTGTATTAACAGCGAGATGTGAGATTGCTGTATTAACAGGGTGATATGAGAGTGTTGTATTAACAGGGTGATCTGATAGTGCTGTATTGACAGGGTGATGTGAGATTGCTGTATTAACAGGGTGATATGAGAGTGCTGTATTAGCAGGGTGATATGACAGTACTGTATTAACAGGGTGATGTAAGAGTGCTGTATTAACAGGGTAATGTGACAGTGCTGTATTAAGAGGGTGATATGATAGTGCTGTATTAACAGGGTGATATGACAGTGCTGTATTAACAGGGTGATGTGACAGTGCTGTATTAACAGGGTGATGTGACAGTGCTGTATTAACAGGGTGATGTGACAGTGCTGTATTAACAGAGTGATGTGACAGTGCTGTATTAACAGGGTGATGTGACAGTGCTGTATTAACAGGGTGATTTGACAGTTTTACATTAACAGGGTGATATAACTGTGCTGAATTAAGAGGGTGATTTGAGAGTGTTACATTGACAGGGTAATATGACAGTGTTATTTTTACAGGGTGCTATGAGAGTGTTGTTTTAACAGTGTGATATGACAATGGTTACATTAACTAGATGATATAAGGGTGTTACATTGATGATGAGATAATTTGTTGATACAATAGTGTGATATTAATTGTGATCTACCACTGTGGGATTAATAGTGCTATGACAATAGCATATTAACATAGTGATAGGACACTATAATACCAGCATGGTGGTTTAATATTTTATTAATGGTGATATCACAGTTTGATGTTGATATGCTATGGTATTGCAATGATATAGTAGTGTTGTATTAACAAGACGCTAATGTCACCGTGTTAATGAAACACTCATTTCCCTATTACTTTCATATCACTGTTAATATCATCCAGCTCATATAATGTGATATTAACAGGGATACAACAATATATTAACAGTGATATAGTTTTACATTAACAGAGCAGTACAATGGGATATTAATATGTTCATACAATAATGTGGCGTTAACAGGGATACAGTGTTATATTAACTGGGAGTTAGGGTATTGTATTAACGGGGATACAGTGTTATATTAACACAGGAAACTGAAGGTATTATATTCAGATGGTCATATGAAAGGATATAAACAGGGTGCTATGAAAACGTTATATTCACAGAATGATATAATCTCATTGTTTTAACATGATGATATGGTTATATTATATTAACATGCTGATATGATAGTGTAAATAAATGGTGATATGATCATATATATTAACATCTTGATAAGATAGTCTTCTATGAACATGGAGATATGATCCTATTATGTTAATGTGATATAGTAATGTTATATTAACAGTGATATGTTGGTGTTATATTAACACAGTGATGTGAGAGTATTGTATTAATTGTGCTATCACAGTATTGTATTGACGCAGTGATATGACAGCATTATATTAATGGCAATGTAATAGTGTCATATTAACATAGCAACAAGATATGTTTAGATGAAGGATAATTTGACACTATAATATTATCAGTGAGATGATGGTTTTATATTAACACAGTGATCTGACAATGATCTCTTAACACGGTGCTGTGAGAGTATTATATCACTTGTGCAATTATAGCCTTGTAGAAACACAATGATCTGAAGTAGTATATAAACGGGGATACGTTAGTGTTGCATTAACAGTGAGATGATAGTATTCTGTTGGCACAGTGATATCATTGTATTGTATTAATGGTGATATATCATAGTCCCATTACTGGCTGAGGATATTATGAAGGAATCTCCTTCTCAATCTTTCCCCTCACCGGAGGCATGGTGACCCTCAGGTTAAACTCACCACCAATCGTCTCTCTCTCTCTAATGAGAGCAACGCTATGGTCCGATAGGTCTATAGCGACTTTACCTTTACCTTAATATTAACAGGGTGATATGACAGTCTTATATTAATGGTGTAATAATATAATTTTATTATTATTGCAGCGTTATCAGCACCATCTAAAGCTAGTTTTGTTTGGAGGAATCACAACTCTTGGTCCATTTGCCAGTTGAATCTTCAGATCATTGGAAACGTTTTTACCAATCACACCTTGAGCACCAGCTCTACCTCTCTCCAGCTCTTCTGTTTAAAGGGTTTGAGAATCTAACCTTCCTCCCACCTGGACCTTAGTGCCACTGCATAAGCTGTAAGTCTCCATAAGTTGACTCTGGGCAGTCTCACCTTCCCAATGTGTTCCCATTCCCTTGCAATGCGCATGCACAGGCTAGCACTTGGAAGATCAATAGAGTACACACTGTTCTAATGTTTTAGAGTCAATATTTTGAGTCCAGTGACTGATCATCAGAACAGGAGTTCTGAAACATTAACTCTGCTTTTTTTCCCCACTGATGCTGCCAGACCTCCTGACTTTCTCCAGCAATTTAGGATTTTGTTTTTAATTTCCGGGCCTAGGTCTGAATGCAGTCACTGTGCCAGTTTTCTACCACAGTTGAGATAACTGGATAATTATCCCCCTCAGTACTGGCTGACATTGATTCATTTTAAGTATTTCAAAGATGGAATTTTTTTTCCATTCAGTGCATTTTAGCTGGAGAAATAATCATTTTTTTTAACTTAATTGGGCAATTTTATTATAGTTTGCTGTAGAGTCATAGAGTCACAGAGCCTTCAGCCCAACTCACCCATGCTGACCATGTTTCCTAAACTGAACTAGTCCCATTTGCCAGCATTTGGCCCATATCCCTCTAAACCTTCCTATTCATGTACCCATCCAATGCCTTTTAAATGTTGTAATCGATCCGTCTCCACCACTTCCTCTGGCAGCTCATTCCATACACACACCACCCTCTGCATGTTTAAGGGTGATGTGTGTATGGAATAAGCTGCAACAAAATAGTTTCTGTAGACTGTCCCCTGAGAATCCTGAAATAAGTGACACCCCAGTTCCAACTCCCTGGCTGACACCAGGATACCAAGAGGCTTACTACTCACTGTAGCAGCCTCAGTGTTAGCCTGTACTGTGACTCTCAGCTCCCTCACTTGTCTGATTTAGCCTGACTAGCACTGAACTGAGAGCTAGCCACCCCATTTGCCATTACTCCAGCAGATTAACAACAAGCTTCACAACTGTTCCATCCTACCACTCACTCTGTGGGCCAGAATTAAAGCTCCCTCTCGCTCCATGTTTCTCTTTGATTTAAATAATAAGTAAGTGTGACAGGGACCAGTGATGTAGTAACAGCATGTCAAGGCACAGCGATGCTACTTTACAATGCTGTGCCATTCACAGGATGTAATGCATAGAAAGCAGATGTAGTTTGATGAGAATTACTGCTTTTCAAAGACACTGATTGCTTTAATTAATGTTGACAGTGAATTCACTAATACTCCAAACCACAACCAGCAATCTACCAATTAAAAGCATTCAATTAAAACAATTAATTTTGCAATTCTAGCACAGGTATGGATTAGTGACAGAGTGTGGAGACATCAGACAGGGAACCAAACCTTTCCCATGTTTATTTCCAATCAGTTCCCTGTCCTGTTGAAACTTCTGACTGCACTCACTGATACCTCTCCCTATCACAGCGACCAGTCTTTGTGTGACATTGTTTTCACCACTTTAGACTTTTCCACTATCTCTCTCTCTCACACACATACACACACACACATACATTTGCACACAAACACACCTGCACACACTCTCTCTCTCTCACACATACACAGACACACACGTTTGCACACAATCGCACACACAAACACACACACACACGCACACACTCTCTCTCACACACACTCTCACACACACACACTCACAAACAGACACACACACACTTACACACAGACACTCTCTCTCTCACACACACAAACTCTCACAAACACTCTCTCTCACACACTCACACGCACACAGACACACACACACTCTCTCTCTCACACACACACACCCCCACTCATTCTCTTTCTCTCACACACAAACAAACACACACACACGCACATGCACTCTCTCTCTCTCACACACACACACACTCTCTCTCTCTCACACAGACAGACACACACACACACACACACACACTCTCTCACACACACTTTCTCTCTCACACAGACACAGACACACACACACACGCACACACACACACACACACTCTCTCTCTCACACTCACACAGAGACACAAACACGCTCATGCTTACACACACAGGCATGCACACAAACACACACACACATGCATGCACACACATGCGCGCACATACAAAAATGCATAGACACCCACACACTCAAGCAACATAACTGTGAGATTTCCCCCCAAAACAAACAGCAGGAGATTCCCGGGGGGAGGGGTGTTGTAGTGAGATGTGGGGTGACAGAATAGGAAACCCCAGCAGTGAGGAGGGATGGCAAGAACCCCAGGAATGTGGTGGGTTAGAGTGGGGATTGACGGATTGGGGGGAAGTTTATTTGGAAGTTGGATGACAGCCTCTGATCCCTTGTGAAATTCCGTCTCTCTGTCCTTGAAAGCAGCAATTAAGATTGTGAGATGGAACTTCTGTGAACTGCTTCCAGTTTAAATG
Organism: Rhincodon typus; assembly: GCF_021869965.1. Lineage (NCBI taxonomy): Eukaryota > Metazoa > Chordata > Chondrichthyes > Orectolobiformes > Rhincodontidae > Rhincodon > Rhincodon typus. The sequence continues at coordinate 22,081,987 of NC_063367.1, read as the reverse complement.
ATGAAAGTTTGGATTTTGCTTTGATATTGGGATGGTTGTAGACAATCAGTGAACTGAATATGGAATAAATACCCAATGAAAGGAGGAAATTGGAGCTCAGTTTGGGAACAGCTGGATGATGTGAATGAGGTTTATCTGAATGGATAAAGTCCTCTGGCTCTGTGATATCTGGAATGCAGGAGTGGGGGGTGGGGAAGCGAGGAGGTTATGAACTGGTGAATATTTGGAATGAGAGAACTGCGTGACAACAGTTCCTGAACCACTGAAAGAGCAGTCAGTAATCATCCACATGGCTGAGGACAGACAAAGAGAGTACATCGACTCAGATTCTTGTGAGAAATATTGCTTTGACTTGAATGAAGGGAGCATGACTGCAAGATGTACTCTGACCTAGTCCACAGTGACCACAAACAACCAGCTTCAACAACAAATGCATTGGATACATTAGACCCATGTTCATTGCTAATACTCCCCAGAAAGTTGTTCATTTCCACAACACTGACCTAGAGTCAAAGGGTCATACAGCTGTACACTATGGAAACAGACCCTTTGGTCCAACTCATCCATGCCAACCAGATATCCTAAATTAATCCAGTCCCATTTGCCAGCATTGGGTCCATATCCCTTTAAACCCTTCCTATTCATATACCCATTCAGATGCCTTTTAAATGTTGTAATTGTACCAGCCTCCAACACTTCCTCTGGCAGCTCATTCCATACACACACCACCCTCTGTGTGAAAAAGTTGCCCCTCAGGTTGGTGGATTGATTGACTGATTGTCATGTGTATCGAAGTACAGTGAAAAGTGTTGTTTACGAGCGGCACAGGCAGATCACAGTAAGCAAGGATGTACAGATCAATACAACTTAGACGGGGGTACAGGTTACATTGTACAGGGTGTGTGCTAAGCAAGATCAGTGTTAGCAAGATCAGCATAATTTGAGGCTAGAGAGTCCATTCATCGGTCTGATAACAGCTGGGAAGAAGCTGTTCCTAAAGGTGCTGGTGCATGTGTTCAGGGTTCTGTATCTTCTGCCTGATGGAAGAGGTTGTAGGAGATCATTACCAGGATGTGATGGGTCTTTGATGATGTTTGCAGCTTTTCTGCGGCAGCAAGCCATGTGAATGGAATCCATGGATGGAAGGTTGGCTTCTGTGATGGTCTGGGCCTGGCACACCACCTCCTGTAGTTTCTTATGGACCCTTTTAAATCTTTCCCCTCTCACCTTAAACCTATGCCCCTCTAGTTTTGGACTCCCCTACCCTGGGGAAAAGACCTTGGCTATTCACCGGACCCATGCCCCTCATGATTTTATAAACTTTTGTAAGGTCAACCCTCAGCCTCCGACACTCCAGGGAAAATAGTCCCAGCCTATTCAGTCTCTCCCTATAGCTCAAACCTTCCATCCTTGGCAATATCCTTGTAAATCTTTTCTGAAACCTTTCAAGTTTCACAACATCCTTCTTATAGCAGAGAGACCAGAATTGAATGCATTATTCCAAAAGTACCCGAAAAAATGTGCTCTCTTCCCATCCACGGTCTATGACTGAAATGGCCCAAACTCTCAGGGTTAGATCACAAGTAGAGATAATGTTAACCTGGAGGTGGGACTGTTTTCCCTGGAATTTGGAAGGTGAAGGGATGATTTGATTGAATTTCTGAATATATTGAGAGGAACAGATACTGGAGATAGAGAGATAGATTTGCTAGATTTAGAGAGATAGATCTCCTTCACAGATGCTGCCAGACCTGCTGAGCTTTTCCAGCAACTTTGTGTTTGTTCCTGATTTACAGCATTGGTAGTTCTTTTGGTTTTCAGATAGATTTGCTGCTTGTTGGGGAATCTAGGATGGGGAGGTAGGGAGTTGGGGAGGGGGTGTGTTGAATGGCCTCCTATTCCTCTGTTCACTGCTATTTTTTCAATTACTTCAGTCATGGATTCATTCACTTGTCCAAAAGTAAACTTTCTAGCATGGGTTACAGGCATGGTGTTGCCATGTTGACAGGATTTCCAAGATGGTCAATGTCTCACTAACTGTGTGCTCCATCTGAGCAGCCAGTGATATAGATAGAGGCTGGAGGCTCAGTTCATCTCTCTCCCATGAGCTTGCTCGAGGCACCATGAGCTGGAACACATAACGTCAGCCATTCTAGAAGGAGTAGGCCGTTCTGCCCCTCACGTCTGCTGCACCATTGAGATCATGGCTGATTATCCACCTCAAAACCAGATTCCCACATGATCCCGATATCCTTTGTTGTCAACAGCAACTAGAAATTTATCAGAGTCTCTATCTTGAAGTTGCTGTAATGATTTAGCTTCCTCAAACCTCGAGGATAGAGGTTTCACCCTCTGAGTGAACAGATTCCTCATTGTCTCAATCCCAAATGGCTTGCCTTTTGTTCTGAGTCAGTGTCCCAGGATGTGAGTCTCCACAGCCAGGGCAAAACATCCTTCCCTCATCTACACCACCTGTCACTTTTTTAAGTGTCTAAGAGACCACCTCTCGTTATTTTCAAACTCCAGAGAACACAGGCCCGGTCTCCACAATCTCTCCTGATAGGAGAGTGCCACCATTCCTAGGAATCAGTCTGGTAACTCTCTGTTGTTACTCCTTCAGTGGGAAGTATAGCCTTCCTTACAGAAGAAGGACACACTGCACCCCATACTCCAGGGGCTCTAGACAATTGAAGCAAGCCTTTTCTGTTCCTGTACCCGATGCTCTTGTGATAAAGGCTAATGTAAGGTTTCTGTTTGGAATTGTTTGCTGAACTTGCAGTGACTTACAAACAAGGGCACCTAGGTCCTTTTGAACATCAGCAGTCTTTCATGTGTGTAAGAAATACCCCGCACCGCCAATTCCCCCTGGATAACATACACCTTCCACTTTGTTCTTGCTCTCTCACTCAGACTGTATAAATCCCCATCAATCCCCCTGGATAACGTCACACTTTCTGCATTGTCCTTGCCCTGTATAAATCCCCTGAGCTTCTCCTCACAGCTCACATTCTATCAAGTTTTGTAACCTCTGCAAATTGATACAAAATATTGCAATTAGTCTCCACCTCCAGAACATTGATCAGGATTGTGATCAGCAGGAAGCCAGTGGATCCTTGTTAGACCCCAGTGCTCACAGCCTGTCAACACAGGAATAAGCCATTTATCACTATTCTCTGTTTTCTGTCATTGTTTTGATCACCTTTATTTCTTCTTAACAGTCTCTGCGTAAGGAGAGATGATGTTTAACAGAGAGGGAACTCCCACGTTTAAACAAACACTAATTGTTTGTTAAAAAGATGCTCCATTAGGTCAACTCAGTGGGTGTGCAGGCACTGGAGAGAGTGTAGAAAAGATTGATGAGAAATGGTTTCAGGGATGAGACAGGTGAATAGATTGGAGAAGCTGGGATTCTTCTCCTGGGAGAAGAGAAGGTGGGGACGAGACCTGATTGAGCATGAGAGGTCTGTACAGATCAGGATAAACTGCTCCAACTTGTGAAAGGATTGGGCCAAGAGGCACAGATGAAAGATGATCAAAAGAAACAATGGAGACACACAGAGATACTTTATCGAGCAGCGAGTGGTTAGGGTCTGGAGTGTGCTGCCTGAGAGTGAGGTGGGGCTTTAGACAGGGGTTTAGATTTCAGTCTGAAAGGAGGAATGGGTGGGGTTACAGGCAGATTGGGACACAGTTTCACATCTGCTTCTTCAGAGAGCCAGCACAACTATGTTGGGCTGAATGGCCTACCCTGTGTTATAACCACTCCAAAATTCAACCAGAGTCAGTCATCCACTTCCCACTGTCTAGAAAGAGTTAGGTATAGTTCTTAGGACCAAAGGGTACAAGGGGAGAAAGCAGTAACAAGATACTGAGTTGGATGATCGTATAGAGTAGGGGAGCAGGCTGGAAGGGCCGAATGGCCTTCTCTTTCTCCTATTTTCTGTGTTTCCTTGCTAATTGATGCAATATGCTAATTCAGTTATATTTACATATGCAAATTACAGTGAAAGATCACCGTTACCCAACTCCAAAACTATCTCATCTTGGAGAAATCTACTGGAATTGTGAAACCATTGGGAGTGAGATATTGATCAGTAATTCAGCTTGAGCTTCATTTACATTCATGTTGGAATATCCAGAGAGAGATGGGTTATTCCCCATCAGTTTTTGTTTCTGGGCTTCTGTCTTTTCCAAGGTTAAAGACCAGCTCTGAATTATCACAGACTGTAACTCTATCAAAGCCAGACACACAACGATAATGTTCACCCAGCGCACCCTGTATCACACTGGGGTCAGCGCCAGTGGATCCCTGTCACACTGGGGTCAGCACCAGTGGATCCCTGTCACACTGGGGGTCTGTGCGAGTGGATCCCTGTCACACTGTGGTTAGCGCCAGTGGAACCCTGTCACACTGGGATCAGTGTCCATGGATTCCCATTATATCAGTGCCAGTGTGTTGCCATGTCCCTCTGGGACAGTGCCACTTGATTCTGCTGCTGTGCAGGGGCTAGTGTCCATAATAAACTGCTTCAGTGGGATTGGGGCCAATGCATCACTGCACCAGAGTGGGTCCAGTGTCCTGGGGCTGTGGGTGCCCTGTCATCGGTCTGTAACTGACCAATGAGTTGTACGCTGTGCCAGGATGTTACCCCCTGGTAAAGTGCGATGGTGAATGATCCAACAAGCAGGTAGCTCCCTCCGTTGTTGGAAAGGGATGGTCAGGGCACTGGGTCCTTGTTCAGCCTGAAGCAGCCTCCAGGATATTTCAATTCCAAAGGAGCAGCTAGTGACAACACACATCACTGAGAGGCTTGTCATGGAAACTGTTCAAACAAAATATAGGTGCTGGCTCATGATGAAGCACCGTGCAGCTGGGAGAAAATGGAAAGCCTGACATATCTTAGAGGTGACCTGATTTCTCTCAAAATGCTTTCCAAGGTGCATGAGGCACATTGGCAGCTGCAGCTGAGAGATTCCCGACAAAGGAAACGTTTGCAAAGCGGATAGAGCTCCCCAAAACATCCTGGAACACAACACAGAACCTTTTAGCGTAGTGACCCAGAACAGATACACAGTCACCCAGCTCAGAAACACAGAGACCCAGCTCAGAGATACAGTGACCCAGCACAGACACACAGTGACCCAGCTCAGAGACACAGTGACCCAGCACAGACACACAGTGACCAGCACAGAGACACAGTGACCCAGCTCAGAGTCACAGTGACCCAGCACAGAGACACAGTGACCCAGCACAGAGACACAGAGACCCAGC
>NC_063367.1:22050106-22066715 GCF_021869965.1 Rhincodon typus | reverse complement strand
ACCCTCTGACAGTGCGGCACTCCCTCAGCACTGACCCTCTGACAGTGTGGCACTCCCTCAGTACTGACCCTCAGTACTGACCCTCCGACAGTGCGGCGCTCCCTCAGTTCTGACCCTCCGACAGTGCGGCGCTCCCTCAGCACTGACCCTCTGACAGTGTGGTCCTCCGTCAGCACTGACCCTCCAACTGCGCGGCGCACCCTCAGCACTGACCCTCCGACAGTGTGGTCCTCCCTCAGCACTGACCTTCCAACAGCGCGGCACGCCCTCAGTGCTGACACTCCATCTATGTGACACTCCCTCAGCCCTGGCCCTCTGCCAGAGCTCATTCTCAGAATTGTGTTTGTGGGACTTTGTGATCAACTGTGAGCTCATTTCAAAACGGTGGTTGTGTCTGACTCTGAAATGTTGTGAAGCTTTGGAGGTCTGTGTTTCAACATCTCACTGATGGAATGGGCTCTGTCCCAGTAAATGGTGGCATCTTCCAGTATGCCAAAACGCCACCAACTGGAAACCGGCTTTGACAGTTAGATGACCCCTGACCTTCTGTCAAGCATCTTTTACGTTAATCTGAAATAATGTTCTAATGAATAATGTTTTACAAAGATACTGAAAATAAAACACTTCTTTTATCTAACGTTTTGCCAGGATTTCTGTTCAGAGTCTTATCCCTGAAGTTGATCATGAGAGATCTATGGCTCTAAGACAATCCAGGAAAATTTGGCAACTCATCTGGAATTTGGGAATGCGGCTGAGTCTTGGTATTCCCAAATGTCCCAGTGCAGAGACAGAGTGTGAAGCAGGAATAGGGGCAGTAGTTTTTGTACGAACAAAGGACACTCAGTGGTTAGCATTGCTGCCCCACAGCACCCGTACCTGGGTTCAATTTCCCCCTCAGGTGACTATCTGTGTGGAGTTTGCACATTCTCCCAGAGTCTGCATGGGTTTCCTGCCACAGTCCCAAAATGTGCAGGTTAGGTGGATTGTCCATGGGAAATGTAAGGTTACAGGGATAGGGTGGGATGCTCTTCAGAGGGTCAAAATCCATAGAATAGAATCCATAGAATCCTTACAGTGTGGAAACAAGCCATTCGGCCCAACAAGTCAGTTGTGCATTCGTTGGGGTGAATGGCCTGCTTCCACACTGTAGGGATTCTGTGATACAGAGTGCATCAACGCTTGGATGCTACATAAATTAAACCATACATTTTTGGTGTGTGTGCTGTTAGCAGGTCTTGGAAAGGTGCCAGCTATATTTTGCCGCCTGGGGATCAGCACCTGTGTATATTTGGGGTCAACTTTCTATGTGTTTTGGGGGATTACTGAGTTTATTTTCATCCTTGAGGGATGTGGGTGTTGCTAGCAATCACAGCATTTGTTACCCATCCCTAACTGCCCCGGAACTGAGAGGTTCCCCAGCCAGCCAGGTAAGGACTTGAGTGAACCAGACCAGCTCTGAAGAAGGGTTACTGAATCAGAGGATAATTATGTTTCTCTCTCCAGAGATGTTGGCAGACCTGCTGAGTTTCTCCAGTTTGGGCTGTGTTTGTTTGGGCATCTATGGTAGTTTTTTTAATGATCTAACTTTTGTATCCCAGCTGTATGCATTGACATTAAATTTCACTTGCTCACGGTTGAGATTTGAACCCCTAGCCCCAGATTCCTGGATTGGTATCATAACAAAAGCAAGATGCTGTGGAGTCTAAAAATCTGAAAAAAACACACACAGAGTGTGCTGGAGAAACGCAGCAAGTGTGTGTGGAGAGAAAGCAGAGTTCCCATTTTGGCTCAGAGACCTCCGGACTCAATATCGAGTTCAATAATTTTAGGGCCTAAACTCTCCCATGTCCCAGCCCCCTACTGCACACACCAGGCCTTGTTACCATATAGCCTGCTATTACACACTATCTATTGTTAGTCACTAACAGATCCCATTAACAACTATTCACCCTCCCAGCCTGATCGTTAGTAAATCCTTTGTCTGTCCAACTGTCTTTCTCTCTCTTTGGGCTCTATCCTATCGTTTACTCCCTACCCCACCCACCTCCCTACTTTCTGCATATAAACTGACGTTTTCCCAGCCACCATCAGTTCTGAGGAAGGGTTACCCGACCCGAAACGTTAACTCTGTTTCCTCCTCCACAGATGCTGCCAGACCTGCTGAGCTTTTCCAGCAACTTCTGTTTTTGCTCGGGTCAGAGCTTTTCTGGCCCAGTGATATTACCACCAGGTCACCATCTCCCTTCAGGATCTGTCTTTGGGATTCAGGTTGCTGGGTGTTTGAGGGGTGGACACACACTGTCGGTGGGGTAATTGTGAAGCGGGATTTGTGCTGGAGGGTGTTGTGATGGGGTTGGGGGATGAGGGGGGTGCAAGGGGAGGTGATATGAGGGAACATGTGTTCACTGTGCAGCTCCAGCCTTTGCTAACCTGTTGTGTCTGTGTTTGCTGTTTGTAGGGGTTCAGTAGGATGGTTATTGGTAAGGTGAGTATGCACAGCGGTGGTGTACTCTGCTGGCAGTCCGTTCTGCTGCTGATCCTGGGGGCAGTGTTATCGGGACATGCTTCAGGATGCCCGGCTCGCTGTGACTGCTCGGCCCAGGAGAGGTCTGTGGTGTGTCACCGCAAGCGCTTCATCACCGTTCCCGAAGGCATTCCCACAGAAACCCGGCTGTTGGACCTCAGCAAGAACCGCATCAAGACCATCAACCAGGACGAGTTTGTGGCGTACCCGCTGCTCGAGGAGCTGGAACTGAATGAAAACATCATCTCGACCGTGGAGCCTGGAGCATTCAGTAACCTCCCAAACCTGAGGTCCCTGGGCTTGAGGAGTAATCGCCTGAAGCTGATTCCTCTGGGAGTGTTCACTGGGCTGAACAACCTGACCCAGCTGGACATCAGTGAGAACAAGATTGTCATCCTGTTGGATTATATGTTCCAGGATTTGTATAACCTCAGGTCCCTGGAGGTGGGGGACAATGACCTGGTCTATATCTCCCACCGGGCATTCAGTGGGCTGCACAGCTTGGAGCAGTTGTCCCTGGAGAAATGTAACCTGACCACCATCCCGACTGAAGCCCTGTCCCACCTACACAGCCTCATTGTGCTCAGGCTCCGCTTCCTCAGCATCAGTGTGATACACAACTATTCGTTCAAGCGGCTGTATCGTCTGAAGGTGCTGGAGATTTCTGACTGGGCTTCCCTGGACACCATGACCCCGAACAGCCTGTACGGGTTGAACCTCACCTCGCTGACCGTCACCAGCTGTAACCTCAGCTCGGTGCCCTATGTGGCCATTCGGCACCTGGTCTACCTGAGGTTCCTCAATCTGTCCTTCAATCCCATCACAGTGGTACAGGGCCACATGATGCAGGAGCTGCTCAGGCTCCGGGAACTGCATTTAGCTAGCTCCCGGCTGCACACCGTGGAACCGTATGCTTTCCGGGGTCTGGGCCAGCTGAGGCTCCTCAATGTGTCCGCCAATGAACTGGTCACTCTGGAGGAAACTGCTTTCCACTCGGTCGGGAACCTGGAGACCCTGATCCTGGACAGGAACCCACTGGCCTGTGATTGCCGCCTCCTCTGGATATTCCGGCGTCGCTGGCGCTTGAATTTTAACCGGCAGCAGCCCGTGTGTGCCAGCCCGGAGATGGTACACGGTAAGGAGTTTAAGGATTTCCCGGACGTGCTATTGCCCAGTTATTTCAGCTGCCGGCGGGCACGGATCCGGGATAAGAAACCGCAGACGGTGTATGTGGATGAGGGTCACACGGTTCACTTCAGCTGCAGTGCAGACGGTGACCCAGCCCCGGCCATTCTCTGGGTCTCTCCCAGGAAACAGCACATCTCCAGGAAGACGAACGGCCGCCTCACTGTCTTCCCGGATGGCACTTTGGAAGTGCGCTATGCCCAGCTCCAGGATAATGGCAGCTACCAGTGTATCGCCATGAACGCAGGGGGCAATGACAGTAGCACGGCGACCCTCCACGTTCGAGGCTACTCCCCAGACTGGGGTCAGCAAGGCAACAAAACGTTCGCTTTTATCACCAACCAACCCAACGACAGCAATGCGAACAGCACCCGCACCTCTGTGCCTTTCCCATTTGATATCAAAACCCTCATCATAGCCACCACCATGGGATTCATCTCCTTCCTGGGAGTGGTGCTGTTTTGTCTCGTCCTCCTGTTCCTCTGGAGCAGGGGCAAAGGAAACACCAAACACAACATCGAGATCGAGTACGTGCCTCGGAAATCGGACGCGGGCATCGGGACCACAGACGCCCCTCGCAAATTCAACATGAAAATGATTTAAGACTCTCCACGGCGAGAGATTGCTGCCATCTTTTTTAAACAGTCTGTGACAAACCCTCCTGAAAAATAATGCACTCTCTCCCAAGGGAATGTCCAAACAGCGGGTTTGATATCAACTGGTTTTGAGACTCATCCCAAACCCGTTTGAAAGGCGGACTCCGTTTTAGTTAGTTGGAATGCACAAAGCGGAATTGCATAGATTCATCTTTTATGCCATTTTTTTCTATGTGAAGGTGATACCTACTGTCCCACTCTGAGGAAGCCACAGTGAACACCATCCTCAGCCTGTTCCCAGTCAGCTCCTCACCAAGGTACCCGGGTCGGGAATTTCCAACCGGATTTTGAATTACAGCCCAATTATGCCACCCTCAGTGTTATCTAGGCACCCGGGTGCCTGAGGGACTATTCCAGGTACCAGGCACTGTCCTCCCTTGGCAATTGCAAAGTTTGAGATGGTGACAAACACCAATAAGCAGGCACAAAGTACATGCCAAACATTTGGGCTCTGTTCATTTGTTCAAACATTTACTGAGAAAGAACACAAATGGATTTAGAAGCCACTGAGTAGGATGTTAAATATTCAACAAGGAAAACCAGGACACCTTCGCCATGAGAGACAGGAGCAGAAATCCCCATCACAGTGATATCATGACCCAGACACTTTACTCAAGCAACTGTACCCACCGATTTACACACAGCCTGGACCCATGTACACTCTCTCCCCATCACTGACCCTCACAGCCCATCCTCATGTCTTAATGAGCCTCCCTGACACATTGTCCCTGAGTATCTGAAAACACTGCACACAGCACATGGCCCCAAGTGGAGGTATCTCACGTTGTAATTTTTGTCAAGTTGGTCCATCAGTGCTGCTTACTGGTCCCAGTGGAAAAAAAAACACCAATATTACAACAAATCAGAACTCTTACATTCCCTGAACTCGATCAATCAATCAGTGTGTGTGTCCTAATCTGTGATCAGTCCCCAATTACCAACCTCACCACCACTGCCCTGAATGTAGGAGCAGCTCCCCTGAACCTGACAAACTGCATGTTCTAATACACAGAATGTGGGACTCCTCGTCTCTTACACTGAGGAAAGGGCCTGAGGAAATGTTCACTAACTTCACTCGAGCTGTAAATATTTAATTGCAGCATTTTTATCAGAACATTATGTGCACAAAACCCGGGGCGGGTGGGGAAATAATGAATTAAAGTAAACCCCAGGTGTATCTGATGAGGAAGTGACTCTGTTGCATTTGTGTAAGAAAAGTATAAATATATATATATCTTGAATTTTCTTTCCTTCACTGAACTTCCATGATGTTTTTTATATATTAAACAAGAAAAAGCAAAGAATGTTCTGGCGTTTTCTGTAACTTTTATCAACGATTCAGAAAAGTCAGAAACTCAGAGGAAACAACTCCCCAAAACAAAAGCAATTTTTCTACAATGACTAAGGATGACAGTGTGGTTGTCCTTTCAAAGCACTTTTTACAAAAGATCTTTCAGTTACTATGTGCAATAAGATGTGTGAATCGCAGTTACATAATAAAGGTGGATTTACAGGTTTCCTATTAATCGGCTCCAACTCCTGGTCCATGGTGTTTCGGTGCAAACAAATCTCCAGTATAAAGTCCACTCCAGCCCATCTTTATATCTGTGTGTATATATCATATATGTGCCTGTGTGTGTATGCATATGTATATCCACGAGTGTGTGTCTGTGTATATATTCACATGTGTGGTTGCATATGTGTGTGTATATATATTCACGTGTGTGTGTGTGTGTGTACATCGACTTGTGTGTGTGTGCATGTATATATCCACATGTGTGCATGTGTGTATCCACGTGTGTTTGTCTGTATATCCACGTATGTGTGTGTGTGCATGCATGTATATATCCGTGTGTGTGTATGAGTGTGTATATCCACGTGTGTGTCCATCTGTGTGTGTGTGTGTGTGTATATCCATGTGTGTGTGTATACATCCACGTGTGTATATCTACATGTGTGTCTGTATGTGTATCCACATGTGTATGTGTGGGTGTATGTGTTTGTATATATCCGTGTGTGTGAATCCACGTGTGCATGTATTTATCCATGTCTGTGTGGGGGTGTGTGTATACCCATGTGTGTGTATGTGTGTGTATATATTCATGTGTGTGTTTGCACGTCTGTGTGTGTATGTTTATACGTATATATCTATCCATGTGTCTGTGTATCCTTGTGTGTGTTTACAAATATGTGTATATGTGCATGGGTGTGTAAACAAGTGTGTGCATGGATATGTGTATTTATGTGTGTGTACATGTATTTGTGTTTGACACAATGCCACACAACAGACTTGTGATCAAGGTTATAGGTCACAGAATGAAAGGATCGGTAGTAATATGGATACAAAATTAGCTGTGTATTAGGAAACGGAAAGTCATAGTCAGTGATATTTTTCAGGCTGGAGGAAGGTTTGTAGTAGAGTTCCTCAGGGGTAGGTATTGGGACCTTTGCTTTTCCTGAGATAAATTAAAGATCCTGGTGTGCAGGGGCCAATTTCGAAGTTTTCAGACAATACAAAACTTGGTAAAATTGTAAACTGTGAGGTGTGAAACTCCAAAAGGACACAGACAGGTCTGTGGACTGGGCAGATGGGTAGCAGATAAAGTTAGTGTGGAGATGTGTGAAATGATGGATTTTAGTACAAAGAACATGGGGAGATAGTACAACCCGATCCTAAAGGGGGTGCAGGAGCAGAGGGAGCTGGCATTCTAAGTGTGCCAATCACTGAAGATGGAAGGCCAGCTGGAGAAAGCCATTAATAAAGTATATAGTGTTGTCGGTGATTATGAATAGGGGCATTGGGTACAAGAGCAAGGTGGTTTTCAACCCCACTCTCTCAACCACATGTTAGTATCAATGCTGACAAGGGTCATCCAAGCCACTCTCATAATCCCCAACTCAGAAGCAGCGACCTTCTGTGTGTTACTGTGCCATCTGCATGTTGTGTGTTACTTTGTGTGAGTTACTGCGTTACTCTGAATCCCCATAAAGATCTCAATAACACCAGGGATAACAAACAAATTCACCTTAAAAACATTAGAGTTGGTTGGTGAGAAAGGATAGGTGGAGATGAATACTTCATGAAGATCACCCATGGACCATATGCCCTCATGGGTCAGGCTCCTCTTGGTCCAAAGATTTGCTGAGATTGACATTGACATTGTTGAGGTTGGAAAAGCAATGCAGAGTTTGATTGGATCGCCCTCCTAGCTCTTCTGAGAGGGGATCTGTGATTGGAGGAACGGTGAGGGGGTAGGAGAGAAGGGACCTGCGATTGAAGAAATGATGAAGGTGGGAGAGAGGGGTCTGTGATTGGAGAAATGGTGAGTGTGGAAGAGAAGGTATCTGTGATTGGAGAAACGGTGAGAGTGGGTGAGAGTGGATCTGCCATTGGAGGAATAGTGAGGGTGGGAGAGAGAGGACCTGTGATTGGAGGAATGGTGATGGTGGGAGAGTGGGGACCTGCGATTGGAGGAATGGTGAGTGTGGGAGAGAGAGGACCTGTGATTGGAGGAATGGTGAGGGTGGGTGAGAGGGGATCTGTGATTGGAGGAATGGTGAGGGTGGGAGAGAGGGGACCTTTGACTGGAGAAATAGTGAGGGTGTGTGAGAGGGGATCTGTGATTGGAGGAATAGTGAGGGTGGGTGAGAGGGGACCTGTGATTGGAGGAATGGTGAGGGTGGAAGAGAGGGGACCTTTGATTGGATTTCAAGTTTATAAACTGCCACTGGAACAATAACCAAAAAAAACTCTTCCCCTTTTAAAGCTGTCAAATAAATAATATTGGGAGTTTGCCCAATTTTTTCCCCATTTTCCCTTAGATTGTACTTTAAATGTTTCTGCTTCAGGTGAATCTGTCTTCTTTGGCTGTAGCTGCGTGCACAATTTCCCTGTTTTGAACAAAGGTTTAATGTTTAGAAAATGGTGGGAGTCCAGTCTCCCCAGGCTCCAGGTTTGTTTTGATATCAGCCACTTGGAGGAAGTTGGCGGTGTGTGGGCAAGGACAGAGTGAAGGGAAAATCGTGGTATTGTTTGATTTCTGTCCATCTGCCTGGCACCAAACTGTCACTTCTGTAATATTCTTCAGGCATTGAGCACGTTTGAATATTCTGGTTCAAGAACAGGTTGGTTTTTAAATTAGAGCTTTAGATCAAAGAAGCCCTGAAAGTCAAACAGTAACCCTCTAAAAGGAAAGGTTATTTTAAGTTGTGGCTTGCATAAGATTGTGGATGAATATAGTGTGTGTGTGAGACTGTGTGTTTGCATGTTTGTGTGTATTACTGTGTTGGTGTGTAAGTCACTGTTTGTTTCTCATTGTATCTGTGTTACGGTTTGTTCCATTTGGTGTCTGTATGTGTCTGTTTGTCTACCTGCAATGGTTGGGATTTGATGAAGCAATGATCACACAAAAAGCTCCATTCTTTAAATACTTGTGAGCTCTCCCACTGCCATCTTGGGAGATTCTACTTCCCTGAGGGAGAACAAAATCACGAATAACCCAACACGAAGCGTTCCTTAAGTTTGCAATGTTTTTCATCGGAAATATTGGCCTTGGCTTTTCCAAGCTCAGTCTTCGTTTTGTGAAGCAACAGAGGTTCTGAATCTTTCTGTTCATGTGTTTTTTTTCTGGATAACCCCCAGAGTGTGGTATATTGATCTGGAATACTGTATGTGAGATTCAGTTCCTCAGGCTATTGGTTTGGAATGTAACTGGACTCAATCAGTTTGGTGTTATACAGATTCTTGGTCAAACTCAGTGTGATAACATGTTGATAAACTTTCTGTTGTAGATTGGTACAACCCAGCTCGGTTCTAGATTAATGTGCTTCCATACCATGTGGTGTATTGGTCTCAGCGTGTGCAACAACAGATTCTGAAGTATTGCCCACCATTTCTGTATCACTGTGACTGATTGTAATGTGTTATTGAAAGCTAACAAATTGTGCTTGGTTTAACTTTCCATCAGTCCAGACATTGAGAATGGACCATTCAGTTCCAGGTTACAGGATGAAACTGAGCTGTGAACTAAGTGGATGATGTTGCTGGCTACAATCAGTCAATGCAATGGGAGGCACTACAATGGTCATTCTACAGTACCTCAATCCTCTCACGCTCTGTGGCAGGTTTAAATGAAACTGTGAACATTTGGGGCTCAGTACGGATTGTAGCCTCATTCCAAATCAGCTTGGCAAGGAGGAAACTGTACTTTTAAAATGTCTCTGTTTAAACGTTGTGATGGGGCTAATTTTTGTCACAGTCCAATGGAGACGGCTTTGTCAGGAACAGAATGAGTTGGGTCAATCTCAGGCTGTCTTATCTTCCTCCCTAATTTAATACTCACTCGGTGAAACTACCCTACCCAGCTCACTGTCACCCAGAGAGATAATTGCCATAGTCCCACCCTCTCATTAGTGAGAGGTGCCTGGTGGAGACTTTAAGGCAGCACCATGCGTCAGGCAAGGGGCAAGACTGAGAAGGTGGGACCTTCATGGTGACCCCAGCTAATGTGGAAATTGAACCCAAGCTTGAGCAGTCACTGTGTAAGACAAGTCAGCCATCCAACCAACTGAGCTAAACCAATGCTATTAGAATTCAAAGGCAAGACCACCATTGATTGCTCAGCCCAGGTTTCCCTCTGAGAAGCTGCTGGTGGTCCTTCATCTAAAACCACGGCAGTTCCATTGATTTTAAAACATTTGCCTCACTAAGGCTTCTGGAGATCAGACGCCATTTCCGCCATCTCCAGCGAGTTGCCACCACCAGACACATATTCCCCTCCCCTCCCTTGTCCGCCTTCCACAGGGACCGTTCCCTCCGGTTCACCCTGGTCCACACTTTCTTCACCCCCAACACCTCCCCATAGCCCCACGGCACCTTCCCCTGTAATCGGCGAAGGTGCAACAGCTGCCCATTTACCTCCTCCCTCCCCAGTATCCAAGGGCCCAAACATACCTTCCAGGTGAAGCAACACTTCACTTGCACTTCTTAGAATCTAGTCTACTGCATTCGCTGCTCACAATGTGGTCTCCTCTACACTGGAGAAACGAAGCATAGACTTGGCGACCGCTTCGCAGAACATCTACGCTTTTCTCGCAAAAAAAAACCCTGAACTACCTGTTGCCTGCTACTTCAATGCCCCACCCTGCTCCCTGGCCAACATCTCTGTCTCTGGCTTGCTGCAGTGTTCCAGTGAAACCCAACGCAAGCTAGAGGAGCAACACCTCATTTTCCGCTTGGGGACGTACAGCCCTCCAGACTCAATATTGAGTTCAATAATTTTTGGGCCTAAACTCTCCCATGTCCCAGCCCCCCCACCAGGCCTTGTTACCACATAGCCTGCCACTACACACCCCCTGTTGTTAGTCACTAACAGATCCCATTAACAATTATTCACCCTCCCAGCCTGATCGTTAGCAACTCCTTTGTCTGTCCAACTGTCTTTCTCTCTCTTTGGGCTCTATCCTATCGTTTACTCCCTACCCCACCCACCTCCCTATTTTCTGCATATAAACTGACATTTTCCCAGCCACCATCCGTTCTGAGGAAGGATCACCGGACCCAAAACGTTAACTCTGTTTCCTCCTCCACAGATGCTGCCAGACCTGCTGAGCTTTTCCAGCAACTTTGTTTTTGTTCCTAAGGCTTCTGGACTGGGAATTATCCTGTACAAAGCCCCAACTATTCCTCTGCTCCCAAGGACCCACTGGGAACATCTACCCAACTCAAGGCAGATGTATTTAAATGAGGGCAGTGTATGCTCATTAATATTGATCTGACGTTGGTTGGTGAAGTTGGCATTTATTACCCTAGTGTCCGGCTATTGCCCCAGCTAGATGCCCTCACTCCTGGCAGAATTCTCTGATGCAGCATCCTGCCACTGCCATCATTGTCAGCTGAAGCTGTTTCTCACCAGCCACGTGGTGATGGTGGGGTACAGTGTTGCTGGCCTTAAAATCCGGCTCAAGTGGAAATAGCTGCAGTCTTTCACTTTTCTCCTTGTGACTGGAATGTTTATCCCTGACCGAATTCTGGGGAATCCCTGTTCTCTGTTCACTAAGTCATTACTGTCATCAGAACTGAGAGCAGATTAGCCCCTTCAACCCACTCAATACCAACATGGCTGATCTCATCTCAGCTGCACCCCGAATTTCCTAGCCACTCCTCATAACTGTTTGCCCCATTACTAAATAAAAATCTATCTCTTCCTCAAATTTATTCAATGTCCCAGCATCCATTCCACCCTGAGATGGTAAATTCCACAGATTCCCTTTGAGACCCTTTGAGAGATTTTATTTCCCTTTATCTCTGTTCTAAATCTGCTGCCCTTTATCCTAAAACTATGACCTCACATTCTAAATTGCCTCACATGAGGAAACATCCTCTCTATGTCTGCTTGTCAATCCCCTTTATCATCCTCCAATTCGATCCCCTCTAATTCTTCTCAACTCCAGAGAGCACAGGCCTAAACTGCTCACTCTATCTTCATAAGACAAACCCCTCATCTCAGGAATCAATCTAGTGAACCTTCTCTGAACTACCTCCAATACAACTACATCCCTCCTCAGGTAAAGGGATCAAAATTGTACTCAGTGCTCCAGGTGGTTGGGTGGCCTCACCGATGCCTTGTACAGTGCAGTAACACTTCCCCACTTTTAGACTATACTCCTTCAGCAATAAATGCCAAATTCCATTTGGCTTTTTTATTATCTGCTGTACGTACATCCAAGTTTTGTGTGATTCATACACAAGGACACCCAGATCCCTCTGCACTGAGGCACTCTGAAGGTTCCCTCTATTTACTATCCAAAACAAAATGAGGAGTCCAGGAGAAAGCTGCCTGAAGTTTGCCCCAGATTTAAGCTCCCAGCTCTGGGTCACATTTCCTGTTCATTAACAAGTATGGAGCTCCCAACCCTTTATCTGAGGAGTGTCACCTGTATCTTATGGTCCAGGTTAGTTCATACAATGGAATCTCTTGAGACGCTCCTAATAGAACAGTAAGTAACAGATCACAGTTTCAGCATCTCTACTTCACTCAGCCCAACTGATAATTCCACAAATTATGCTTAAGTTCAGAAAGATATTTACAGTAAGTCCTGACAGGTCATCATCAGAAACCTCCCACATCACAGGACACCTGAACTGAAACAGTTTTGATTTCCAAAGAACAAGGTGAAACCGAACACAAGAACTGTGTAACGTCATTAGTGGTTCTAATGTGCTCCAAAACATCCTGATATGATTGGCTTGTGATCAGCTTGCTAATGTGCCCAGCACCAAGCTAACACACAAGGTGCTGAATGGTTTATTCAATCTGTTCACACTGACACCTGCAGAGGGTTCCCATACAGGGGTCAAAATAAGCATCAACACAAAATACACGTCGCGAACCAATTATCGTCACTAACTTAAAAGTTTTCAAGAAGATTTGTAGCTTGGGTTGTGATTAAGATTGTAGACTTGCTCACTAAGCCAGTGTGTTTGATTGCAAACATTTTGTCACCCTGCTAGGTAACATGGTCAGTGCGCCTCTGGTGAAGCGTCAGTGTTCTGTCCCGCTTGTTATTTATATGCCTCTGTTTGCTGGGATGGTTGGTATTAGTTCCAGTTTTGTTTCTCAGTGGTTTTGTTTCTCAGTGGTATATCCCGTCTGGTCCCCTGGGCCAGATGGGATATACCCAAGATTCTACAGGAAGCGAGGGAAGAGATTGCTGCCCCTTTGGTGATGATCTTTGCGTCCTCACTGTCTACTGGAGTAGTGCCAGATGATTGGAAAATGTCATTCCCTTGTTCAAGAAAGAGAATAGGGATAATCCTGGGAATTACAGACTGGTCAGTCTTACTTCTGTGGTGGGCAAGTTATTGGAGAGGATTCTGAGAGATAGTATTTATGATTATTTGGAAAAGCACAGTTTGATTAGAAATAGTCAGCATGGCTTTGAGGGGGGCTGGTCATGCATCACAAGCCTAATTGAATTCTTTGAGGATGTGACATAACACATTGATGAAGGTAGAGCAGTGGATGTGATGTATATGGATTTTAGCAAGGCATTTGATAAGGTTCTCCATGGTAGGCTCATTCAGAAAGTAAGGAGGCATGGGATTCAGGGGAATTTGGCTGTCTGGATACAAAACTGGCTGTCCCTTGGAAGACAGAGTGTGGTAGTAGATGGAAAGTATTCAGCCTGGATCTCGGTGACCAGTTGTGTTCTGCAGGGATGGGTTCTGGGACCTCTCCTCTTTGTGATCTTTATAAATGACTTGGATGAGGAAATTGAAGGGTGAGTTAGTAAGTTTGCCAATGACACGAAGGTTGGTGGAGTTGTGGATGGCGTGGAGGACTGTTGTAGGTTGCAATGGGACATTGACAGGATGCAGAGCTGGGCAAAGAAGTGGCAGATGGAATTCAACCCAGAAAAGTGTGAAGTGATTCATGTTGGAAGGTCAAATTTGAATGGAGAATACAGGGTTAATGGCAGGATTCTCGGCAGTGTGGAGGAACAGAGGGATCTTGGGGTCCACGTCCATAGATCCCTCAAAGTTGGTACCCAAATTGATAGGGTTGTAAAGAAGGCGTATGGTGTGTTGGCTTTCATTGGCAGGGGAATTGAGTTTAAGAGCTGTGAGATTATGCTGCAGCTCTATAAAACTCTGGTTAGACCACACTTGGAATATTGTGTTCAGTTCTGGTCTCCTCATTATAGGAAAGATGTGGAAGCTTTAGAGAGAGTGCAGAGGAGATCTACCAGGATGCTGCCTGGACTGGAGAGCAGGCCTTTTGAGAAAAGGTTGAGACTGCTAGGGCTTTTTTCACTGGAGCGAAGAAGGATAAGAGGTGACTCGATAGAGGTTTACAAGATGATGAGAGGCATAGATAGAGTGGATAGTCAGAGACTTTTTCCCAGGGCAGAAATGACTATTACAAGGGGGCATAATTTTAAGGTGAAATTGGAGGAAGGTATAGGGGAGATGTCAGAGGTAGGTTCTTTACACAGAGAGTGGTGGGCATGTGGAATGCGCTGCCAGCAGTGGTAGTGGAGTCAGATACATTAGAGACTTTTAAGCGACTCTTGGATAGGCAAATGGAGGATAGTAAAATGTAGGGTATGCAGTGTAGATTGATCTCAGTAGGATAATAGGTCAGCACAACATTGTGGGCCGAAGGGCCTGTACTGTTTTATGTTCTATGTTTTATGTTTTTATTTGTACACAGGGTCGAATTCAATGTGTTTGATGATGGAGTTCCAGTTGAAATACCAGGCCTCCAGGAATTCCCTGGCGTGTCTCTGTTTGGTTTGTGCGATTACGGATGTGTTGTCCCAGTTGAATTCGTGTCCCTTGTTATCCGTGTGTAGTGAGACAAGCAAGAATTGGTTGGGTCTCTTGGTGGCTAGTTGATGTTCATGTATCTGTACTGTCAATTTTCTTCTGGTTTGGCCTGTGTAATGTTTCTCACAATCCTTGCATGGTATTTTGTATATTACCACAGTTTTGCTGGTTTTGGGTATGGGATCCTTTACGTTCATCGGTAGCTGTCATGGGGTGGTTGTCAGATTGTGGACCACCTGATACCTAGGGGTCTGTGTACAAATCACGAGAAACAGAACTGGAACTAATACCAACCGCCCCATCAAACTGAGGCATACAAATAACAAGTGGACAGAACATCAACGTTCCACTGGAGGCACACTGACGATGTTACCTAGCAGAGTGACGAAACATCTGTAACCAAACCCACCGGCTCAGAGAGCAAGACTATAACCTTATCATCACTAACTAATTACCACCACTAACTAATTACCATCAATAACTAATAACTGTTACTAACTGGTTACCATTGCTAGTTAATTACCATCACTAACCGATAGCAATTACTAACCAAATACCGTCACTAACTAATTACAGTCACTAACAGAACACTCCCAGGACAGGGAGAGCATGGGGTTAGATCCAGAGGAAAATTTACTCGACATTGAACCCCATCAAACACTCCCAGGACAGGAACAGAATGGGGTTAGACACACTGTCAGATCTTTACTCTCGATATAAGATGTGCTGTTATCTGGACAAAGGAGGCTGGAATTTGTGGGTCTTTTTAATTTTCTCCCTGCACATTGTCAGAGTGGTATCCTCATACTGATGGGCAATGTGAGTTGGCATCCACTGACAGTCAATAACTCACAGGCTGCAGCCACCAGGGAAACACACAATCAATAAACCATTTGTTTCCTTCTAAAAGTTTACAGCTTCAGTTTTATTGTAGGAGATATTTACAGGAACATCAGCACTTTCGAGGGAGTGAGTGAAGGCTGCAGTACATAAACACACATCTGGCCAAGATAAACCATCGATATGAGTCAATGTGCCAGCCTCGTCAGTTCATATTTCCCCGATAGAGAGACACTGGCCATTACATCAGGCTGACTCCTGGCTTCTGTCTCCAGAAGCTAGCCAAGGTCAGTGCAAACAGTTTGAATAAGAGAATTCTCCCTCAATGCTCTGAAAGTCCAGCAGTTTCCGTTTGGTGTAGAGACAGCTTTATTCTGTATATTGTTCCCATATTGTCCCTGTGCTGGGCATGCGATAAGGAACAGTGTAGAGGAGGCTTTACTCTGTATCTAGCCGCATGCTATCCCTGTGCTGGGCGTGCAATAGGGGACAGTGTAGAGGAAGCTTTACTCTGTATCTAACCCCATGCTGTCCCTGTGCTGGGCATGCGACAGAGGACAGTGTAGAGGAAGCTTTATTTTGTATCTAACCCCATGCTGTCCCTGTCCTTGGGAGTGTTTTGCTGGGGGCACAGTGTAGAGAGAGTTTTATCCTGTATCTAATGCTGTCTGTCCCTGTCCTGGGAGTGTTAGATGGGGTGTAGGGGGGAGAGTGAGAGGAGGCTTAACTTTGTATCTAACCCCTGTGCTGTCCCTGTCCTGGGAGTGTTTGATGGGGGAGGGGGTGCAGGGGGAGAGGTGGGAAGGGTTGGGGACAGTGGAGAGGGAGCTTTACTCTGTATTTAACCCCGTGCTGTCCCTGTCCTGGGAGTGTTTGATGCGGACAGTGTCGAGGGAGCTTTACTGCATATCTAACCCCATGCTGTCCCTGCCCTGGGTGTTGTGATGTGTTGACTCAGATTGCTGCAATAATTGAGTTTTATTTCCCTGAGGAATATTGCTGATCTGGATGAGCCCGAGAAATAAATCCAAAGTTTGCATTCCCCAGGGAGAGGTGGAGAGAGGCCCACGGTCT
>NC_063367.1:22037807-22049606 GCF_021869965.1 Rhincodon typus | reverse complement strand
AACCTCATCCCGCCCCCTTGACCTGTCCGTCCTCCCTGGACTGACCTATCCCCTTCCTAACTCCCTACCTACACTCACCTTTCCTGGCCCCATCCCCGCCTCTTCGACCTGTTTGTTTCCTCTCCACCTATCCTCTCCTCTATCCCTCTTCTATCCGCCTCCCACTCTCTCCCTATTTATTTCAAAACCCCCTTCCCCTCCCCCTTTTCTGATGAAGGGTCTAGGCCCGAAACGTCAGCCTCTCTGCTCCTATGATGCTGCTTGGCCTGCTGTGTTCATCCAGCCCTGCACCTTGTTGTCTCGGATTCTCCAGCATCTGCAGTTCCTACTATCTCTGGATAAGGAAGGAGATAGGAACAGATAATGCAGATAAATCTCTTCAAGCTGGGTCTGTTAATTGATCCAAATGTAGTTTATTGCCTGACTGACCACCTGCCTGGTTTGGAGATGACTGATAGTTTGGATAATTTCCCTGACAATGGGGACACCATTACTAACCAGGCATTAGCATTAATACGGAGCTCTCTGATGAGGCTTCCTCGCTTCCCCCATTCAGATCCCATTCCTTTTCCTTCCTGCTGGGTTCTGTAACACAATCTTCGTTTATAAAGTTGTGAATTAATGTTTTTTTTTAAACCCCCTGCTGATTATTTTGTTTTCCTGGAGATAACTCAGTGATAAATGATTGAGTTTCACCTGAGTTTTCTCAAATACACATCCTGAATAAAGTTTTCCAGATAGCAAACCCCGACAGGACTTAGTCAGTAGGTCTGAGGGACAAAGTAAACAGTATTCACACATTCAAAGCTAAGTGCCTGGGCCTCATTGCAGAGAACGAGTGAATTTGAAATGACTGAAGCCCATGAGCCTTTCCCCCTCCCTTTGTGAAATAACTGCACAGAGGCCAGTATCCCATCATCAGGTCACCTTTTATTTACACATGGAGAGTCCTTGACACTGACCCAGCTCCCTCAGAGCCAGCTCTCAGAGTGAGCAGAACCCCTGACATTGCTGTTTATAACCCCAATCAGGGAACTCCTATTCTATGAGGTCCAGCTGGCTGACCTCATTACAATCATTACAATAACTAAATACACGCTGTATCTCGAATCTGTTGACCATCATTAAAAGGCACAGGTCACCTCTCCAGGTACATTCCTGGGAGCTTATGCATTGCAAATAAGGCCCAAAGTTCACTGCTG
Organism: Rhincodon typus; assembly: GCF_021869965.1. Taxonomy (NCBI): domain Eukaryota; kingdom Metazoa; phylum Chordata; class Chondrichthyes; order Orectolobiformes; family Rhincodontidae; genus Rhincodon; species Rhincodon typus. The sequence goes on along the minus strand of NC_063367.1, from coordinate 22,048,404 downwards.
ACCTTTCCTGCTGGTCTCCTTTAAACATCCTCCTTGTTTGATAACGTCAGCTTTAGCATTCTCACCACCATATTAACATCCCTCAGTGATTTCACTCCTTTCCATTCTCTTTCTGATCTCTGTAACCAGCTCCGGACTCAGCATTCTGAGATTCTCACATTCCTCTGGATCTGGCCTCCCGAATGTTGGAGATTTAATGACTCCATCATTGGCATCCATACCCCAGTCTCTTTGGTCAAACATGATTGTCAGCCAGAATATCTCCTCAAGTGGATCACTATCGAGTGAACCCCTCTGTTTACAGCATAACCCCCCCGCACTCCCCACTTTCCCAGCTTCTTTCAGTTCTGAAGAACAGTCAAACTGAACTCAAAAAGTTAACTGTGTCTGTCTCTCTCTCCACAGATGTTGCCAGACCTGCTGAGTTTCTCCAGCACTTTTTATTTCTCTTTAATTTGAGTGCTTCCACACCTTGCTGTTTTGGGCTCAGGTCATCTCTCAACAGTCTACAATTCACATTCTAAAGTAACCCAGCTGTCCATTGCCTTGCCTTCGCTTACTGGATTGTTGAAATGTCAAATACTCTTCATTATTCAGGTGCTAGTCTTGGTCACCCTGCAGCTGTGTCTCTGTCATATCTATCACATCACACATGCTCATTATTACAATGTGGCTTCAGTCTGCATCTGTTTTGTTATGAGTGCTGTGTATAGCCAGCTACATGGCCTTTATATTTTACTGTCTTTATCTCTGCACTCTGAGTTTGTACTCTGCCCATGCCTATCACACTCTGGTTATCATCATCCAAATTGCTACCCTCCTCTGTAACCTCATGTCTCTTTCATTTAACACATTTCCTCTCACATGTTCCCCTACACCCCCAAACAATTTAGTCTGAACCCACACCTCAGACTGCCAGTCCCGCTGTGTTCATTAACCTGGCCCTGCCTGTTCCTCCTGTTAGACTTACTTGATTTAACCTCTATATTCTCCTCAATCACTCCTCATGCTGACAAACTGCTCTGTGGCGGGAGGAGTGGGAAATCCTAAATATTTCAGGTGTGATAGAAATGTAAAAGGTTTGGGGGAGCTGTATTACTGAGTAAGGAGAATGTCACAGCTGCATAAAGAGAGGACATCTTGGAGAGATCATCTAGTGAGACCAGGAATAAGAAAGATGTAATCACTATGATGGCATTATACTAGAGGACCCCCCAATAGCCAGCAGGAGATAGAGGAACAGATATGTAAGCAGAGCATGGAAAGATGTAAAAACAGCAGGGTAGTTGAAGTGGGTGATTATAATTACCCCAATATTCACTGGGACTCCCTTAGTACCAGTGGCTTGCAAAGAACAGAGAACAGTACAGCACAGGAACAGGCCCTTTGGCCCACCAAGCCTATGCAGGCACATAATGCCTTTCTAAACTAGAAACCTTTTGCCTCTACACAATCCATATGCCTCTATTCCCTGTCTGTTCATGTGTCTGTCAAAATGTCTCTTAAATGTTGCTATTGTGTCTGCTGCTACTTAGATGTGGCAGAATTTGTTATGTACATCCAGGAGGGTTTCCTGAAACAATATGCAGACAGTCCAACTAGGGAAGGGGCTGTACTGGACCTTGTGTTGGTAACTGAGCCTTGACAGGTGATCAAAGTTTCACTGGGGACCATTTTGGGAACAGCGATCACAATTCTGTAAGTTTTAAGATAGTTAAGATAGTAAGATGGACTAGGGTTTGAATCCCGCTGCAGCAAATGGTGGAATTTGAATTCAATAAAAATCTGGAATTGGGTGTCTATTGATGACCATGACTCCATTATCAATTGTCAAAAGAACCCACACCGTTCTGAGGAAGGGTCACCGGACCCGAAACGTTAACTCTGTTTTCTCCTTCACAGATGCTGCCAGACCTGCTGAGCTTTTCCAACAACTTCTGTTTTTGTTTCTAATTTGCAGCATTCGCAGTTCTTTCAGTTTTTATTTTGTCAAAAGAACTGGTTCACTAATGTTCTTTGGAGAAGGAAACTGCCATCCTTATCTGGTCTGGTCTACATGTGACTCCAGACCCACAACAATGGGGTTGAGAGTCAACCACAATTAGGGATGGACAATAAATGCTGGTCTAGCCAGCAACACCCTCATTCCATCAATGAATACCAAAAGAAAAGTTCTAACCTGGGGGAAGGCTGATTACAACAATATTAGGCCAGAACTGGAGAAATTAGATTGGATGCAGCTGTTGGAGAGTAAATCCACATCTGAAATGTGGGAGTCTTTGAAAGGCAGGTTGATCAGAATTCAGGATTAGCATGTTCCTGTGACGGTGAAAGATAAGAATGGCATGATTCTGGAACCCTGGATGACAAGAGATATTGAAAGATTATTCAAAAACAAAAAAAAAGTATATGTAAGGCTTAGGAAACTGAAATCAGACAAGAGCCTTGAGGAATATAAGGGAAGCAGGAAAGAACTTAAACAAGGAATTAGGAAGGGTAAAAGGGGCTGAAATGTCCTTGGCAAACAGGATTAAGGAGAATCCAAAGGTATTTTATATGGATATTAGGAGCAAGAGAGTAGCTAGGGAAAGGTAGGTCCACAGAAGGACAAAGAGGGAATTTATGCATACAGCCAGAGGAAGGGGGTGATATTTCTACTGAGTATTTCACATCAGTATTTACCATGGAGAAAGACATGGATGAAGGTAATATTAGGGAGGGGTATGCTGATATTCTAGGGTATGTCGATATTAAGAAGGAGATGGTGTTGGGTGACTTGAAAAACATTAAGGTAGATACATTGCCAGGGCCTGATGGGATTGGTCTCAGGATACTGAGGGAGGCAAGGGAGGAGATTGCTGGGGGGCCTTGGCAGAGATCTTTGTATTCTCTTTAGCCACAGGCAAGGTCCCAGAAAACTGGAGAATGGCCGATGTTGTTCCTTTGTTCAAGAAGGGCAGCAGGGATAATCCAGGAAATCATAGTCTGGTAAGCTGTACATCAACGTTAGGGGAATTATTGGAGAAGATTCTTAGGGATAGGATTTACTTGCATTTAGAGAAGGAATGATCTTATTAGGGATAGTCAGCATGGCTTTCTGGGGCAGCGGGGTGGGTGCAGTTTGATTTTGATCGAATTTTTTAAGGTAATGACGAAGATGGTTGAGGGTAAGGCAGTGGATGTTGTCTATATGGACTTTATTAAAACATTTGACAAGGCCCCTCATGGTAGGCTGTTCCAGAAGATCAAATTGCATGGAATCCATGGTGATTTGGCAAGTTGGATACAAAATTGGCTTGACCATAAAAGACAGAGTGTAGTTGTGGAGGGGTGTTTTTCTGACTGGAGGCCTGTGACCAGTGGTGTTCTGCAAGGGTCAGTGCTGGGACCTCTGTTGTTTATAATATATGTATACATGATTTGGACAAAAATGTAGGTGGTCTGATTCGTAAATTTGCAAATTGGTGGAGTTGTGGATAGTGAGGAAGGATATCAAAAGATGCAGCAGGATATAGATCAGTTAGAAAGTTGGGCAGAGAAATGGCAGATGGAGTTTAATCCAAAGAAGTGTGAAGTGATGCATTTTGGGAGGTCAAATGCAAGAGGAAGGTGTACGGTAAATGGCAGGACACTTAGGGACACTGATATACAGAGGGATGTTGGGGTACAAGTCCAAAGTGGTAACACAAGTGGATAAGGTGGTAAAGAACATAAATGGCATGTTTGCCTTATTCGGTCGGGGCATTGAGTATAAAAGTTGGCAAGTCACAATGCAGCTGTATAAAACTTTACTTAGGTCACATTTGATTGATTGATTTATTTTTGTCATGTACTGAGATACAGTGAAAAGTGTTGTTTTATGTGCTATTCAGGCAGATTGTACAATATAAAGTGCATCAGGGTAGCAGAACAGAATGCAGAATGCAGTGTTACAGCTGCAGAGCAGGTGCAAAGAGAGAGATCAGAATTAACATTTGAGAGGCCCGTTCGTTGTATTGTGTGCGGTTCTGGTTGCCACTCAAGGTGAGGCAATGGCCCACTGAAATTATTTCCCATCTATTAAATGAGAAACTCAGACAATGTTCTGGGCACCTGAGTTCAAATCCTGTGATGGCAGATGGTGGAATTTGAAATTCAATAAACAGAAACTAGAATTAAGGCCTAATAATGACCATGAAACTATTGTCAATTGTTGGGAAACACCCATCAGGTCCACTAATGTCCTTTAGGGAAGGAAACTGCCATCCTTACCCAGTTTGGCCTATATGTGACTCCAGACCCACAGCAATGTGGTTGACGCTGAACTGCCCTCTGAAATAGCCCAGCAATCCATCAGTTCAAGGGCAGTTAGGGATGGGCAGTAAATATTGGCCTAGCCAGCAATGCCCACATCCCATGATTGATTGATTGATTTATTGCCACATGTACTGAAATACAGTTTATGAGCGGTACAGGCAGATCACAGCAAGCAAAAGATGTACAGATCAAAAAGATTTGCAGGCATACAGGTTACATTATTTGAGGCTACAGTCCATTCATCAGTCTGATAACGGCCAGAAAGAAGCTGTTCCTGAATCTGCTGGTGCATGTGTTCAGGCTTCTGGATCTTCTGCCCGATCATTAGTAGGAGATCATTACCAGGGTGTGATGGGTCCTGGATGATGTTGGCAGCCTTTCCGTGGCAGTAAGCCGTGTAAATAGAGTCCATGGATGGAAGGTTGGCTTCAGTGAAGGTCTGGGTTTTGCACACCACCTTCTGTAGTTTCTTATGGTCCTGGACAGACCAGTTGTACCAGGCTGTTATGTACCTGGACAGAATACTTTCAATGGTGCATCTGTAGACGTTGGTGAGGGACCTTATGAACGTGTCAAATTTCCTGAGCCACCTGAGGTGTTGTGCCTTCTTGACTGTCACATCTATGTGGGAAGTCCAGGACAGGTTGTTGGTTATCGTCACTCCTAGGAACCTGATGCTGTTTACCCTCTCAACCTCAGTTCCATTGATGTAGATGGGTGTGTGTTCTCCTCCTTTCTTTCTGAAGTCAATGATCAGTTCTTTAATTTTACTGATGTTGAGAGAGAGGTTTTTATCATTGCACCATGTCACCAAGCCCTCTATCTCCCTTCTGTATTTAGACACATCATTGTTAGATATCCGTCCCACTATGGTGCTGTCATCAGCGAACGTGTAGATTGTGTTCATTCGGAATTTGGCAGCACAGCCATGGGTGCACAGGGAGTACAGTAGGGGGCTGAGGACACATCCCTGGGGAGGGGGGATCTAGTGTTGAGTGTTATTGTGGAGGAGGTGCAGTGACCTCCCTGTGAGTGAATAAAAAATGTTGACATCACTTCATGGTCTTGAACTGGGACAGTTGGAATGTCAGTGGCACTGAGTGAAGAAAAGGAGTGAAATATGGCAATATTTTATGATTAACATCCACAGTCCGGCTTGAATGGAACAAGCAGATTTGTTGTTTATTTTGTCCAGCAAGTAATTAGAGAACAGAATGCACTGCCTGGAAATGTGGTGGAGGTAGGTTCACTTGAGGCATTTAAGAGGGGCATTGGATGATTACTTGTACCGAAATAACATACAAGGGTATGAGGAAAAGGCAGGAGGTTGGCGCTAGGTTAAGATGCTCGTTTGACGAGTGGTTGCAGGACGATGGGCTGAATGGTCTCCTTCTGCACCAATAACAATCCAGTGATTCTGTGAAATTACTGAGAAGCTTTCACCCAGCAAACATCCCAAACCAACTCCCAAATGCGCTATTGGAAAACAACATGAAACACTAAGGCATAGGGTGTATAAACTGAGGTTTTAAGGAGCGAGGTGTTAAGAGGTGGAAGGGTGAAGGGTTTTGAGAGGAAATTCTAGAGCTTGTGGCCTGAATGGATGGGGACATGGGATTTGCAGCATATACAAGTGGTCACAAAATAGAGAAATTTTGTGGTTCTTGGAGGTGTATCTGACTGGAGGTGTGTGGAGGTAAGGAGGAGCGAGGCCAGACAAGGATTGTGGTGGTACCAGGTCCCAGGTTGTGGTGTAGCACAGCAGTGCTCACTCTCCAGCATTATTACACTTGGGGTCAGTTACCAACACTGTTTGAAAATGGCCAATAAATTATGATGTTTCACTGAGCCCATCAGAATTCCAACATCAAATGCTCCAATGAGTAAGGCGCAATATTGGGTTGGCAGCTTTGGTTAATTTTCACTAAGAAATATAGAGAACAGGAGCAGGCCATTCGGCCCTTTGATCCATCATTGAATATGATATCGGCTGATCATCCACATCAGACCCCTGTTTCTGTTTTTGCCCCATACCCTTTGAACCTTTCAGCCCTCCGAACTATTTAATGAGAGAGCCGTTGAGTGTGTGGTTGGGTCCAGGCTGAGCTGATGGTGCTTGAAGTTGGGACGATATCAAGAATTGGCCGAGATATGATCTGGGAGGGAAACCAAAAGGGGTTTGAAAACTGAAACTCAGGCTGTTAGGTCCGTGCTATCAGTTACAACAGTCTCAGATTAAATGCAACAAACTGTTCTCACATTGAATTAGTTTTATGGTCACACGTATCCCATGAGTACAGTGAAAAGTTTCTGAGTTACGGTGCCATCCTGGATACAAAGGTACCTATGTACAAATTCTTAAGAACAAATTCTTAGGAAAAAAATTTGAAAAGTAAAGAAATGATTAGTCCAACATTGCTGATTATTGGAATAAATTATAAAAATAAAGAAATAAAAGCTCGGAATATCAGTTTTTCTGACCCATTCCATGCCAGGACCAAGCCTCAAGGCAGATCTCCACTGCCTCATTGCTGCCTGTTCCATGTCTACCAACATCACAGCTGTGCCCCACTTTAGGCTCCATCCCTTTTGCTGCTGGATCCACCTCACTGATGGTGCTGAACCTCATTTATCCACTAACCCACCCCCTACCCCTCCCACCCACCCTCTCTTGTTTTGATCTTTAAAGAGAAGGTCTGTTTGTTTGGGGTCTCCATGGGAGGCACAAGAGCAATCTCCCCCATAGCCTGCACTCTTGTCAAAAATTGCTCCCCAGTAACATGTTAAAGGGGCTTGCGCTGTCACTTACAGAGAGCTTGGAGAGTTAAAGAAACAGACTTTCCTACGAGTCAGAAATCCAAACCGCACTCATGCCAGAGACATAAACTGAACAATTGTTTCCAGTGCTGCACTGGGGAATGACACACTGCTACAGACACCGACATTTGACTGCAATGTTATATTGAGGCCCTGCCTGCGTGGACATAAAATATCTCCCTGTCACTGTTAGGAAAAGGGCACTGTAGTGCCCTGGCCAATATCTCCGCCTCAGCACCAATAAATAAGGACAGATCACCTGCACATATTGATGTATGTAGGAGCTTGCCGTGGGGAAATTGATAGTCCTGTTTCCTACATTACAACACTTTACAAGTACAGAGATAACAAAGTGTAGAGCTGGATGAACACAGCAGGCCAAGCCCCATCAGAGGAGCAGGAAAGCTGACGTTTCGGGTCTGGACCCTTCTTCAGAAAGACCCTTCTTTTCCGAAAAAGGGTCCAGACCCAAAACATCAGCTTTCCTGCTCCTCTGATGTTGCTTGGCCTGCTGTGTTCATCCAGCTCCACACCTTGTTATCTCAGATTCTCCAGCAAGAGCAGTTCCTACTATCTCTTTACAAGTACAGCCTTGATTGTAAAGTGTTTTTACAACATGGTGAAGTTGTAAAGACTGCTACATAAACGCATGTTGCTTTATTGAAAGGAAGGCTAAATAAGATGAAACTGAGAGAGGAGAATATAACAACTGGGAGTGGGGGAAACATTCAATCACAGAAGAGAGATAGAACGAAGGTTAGACAGGAAGATGGAATGGAGGATATAGACACTGAGAGGAAGGTGAGATACAGTGAGATATTAGGAACAGCTGATGTCTATGTATCTGCACTGTATAGTATCAGAGTTTTACTGACGCTCCTTGATTTTTGGAGGGGAACAGCAGATTCCTTGTTACTACCCAGTAGCTGAGTGTGTGAGTGAGAACAGCACTGTCTGGTCTGTAAAACTCTATCCCAGTCTAACACCCTGCAATCTCTGACTGTCAAAGGTAATAGAAAGGTGTTACCTCAGTGAGTGTCTGTGAAAAACTGAAGGTGTTTTCTGTGGCTATAATGCATTGGGTGAGACTCAGCATGGAGTTCTCAATGCCAGAGTTATTAATACAGAAGCCATTGAGTTAGTTGAAAGCAAAGAGAATCATTATTCATTATCAGACACGCATGACATTCTCCTTCAAAGAACAGGCTTTAATTATGTTCATCAATCAGTTGTCAGTTTTATTAATGTCAGCCTAGATATCATGGTTTTTATTGAGCCCCATTAGAGGATGCATAAGTTCTGTATCTGCTGCAATTTTACAGCTGTTCAGTTGTTGCTGCTTGTTGTGTGAGTCACTCTGAACCGGATCTTACCAGATCAGATTCCCCAAGTGGGAAGGGAGGCCCTGAGGTCAAAGTGAGTTACAATGAGCTGGGAAGATGTCAAACTGATGGGTTATAGGAACAGCAGGGGGTGGAGAGAGGTGCTAGTGATGGAGATAAAGTGCAATGTGAATGAGCAGTCCCAGGGCCAGGAGTGGTCTCATTGTGGTCCTGCTCAATATCCCTCACTCAACATCACTGACCAGGACAACCTAGCTCATCCTTTAACTCAGAGCTGCTTTTTGGAAGATTACTGTACACACATTGGCAACAGAGTGTCCTACATCAGTGACTGCGGCTCAATAGCTCAGCGCTTCAGGAAGTCAAAAGAGGATAAAGGCAAAAAGCAGGTAAATATAAATTGAATAGACTGACATATATTGTTGGAAAAATGTTGGAATCAATTATTAAGGAAGTAATAGCAGAACATTTGGAAAATCATAATCTCATCAAACCGAGTCAGCACAGCTTTATGGAAGGGAATTCATTAATTTACTGGAGTCTTTCAAGGAAGTCTCAACCGGAATGGATAAAAGGCGAACCAGTAGGTGTGTAGTATTTGACAAGGTACCTCACAAAAGGGTTAAGTCATAAGATAAGTGCCCATGGTGTTGGAGGCAGAAAATCGAGAATTAGCTCACAGGCAGGAAATAGCAAGTGAGATAAGGGGTTCTTTTTCAGGTTGGTGGACTGTAAACAGTGGAGTTCCACAGGGACTGCAACTGTTTACAATATATATTAATGATGTGGAGGAAGGAATTTGCAGATGACACAAAGATAGTCAGGTTGCAACAACAAGACAGTTTACAGAGAGATATTGACAGGTTCAGTAAGTGGGTAAACCTCCGTTGGCAAGTGGAGCATAATTTGGGAAAATGTGAAGTTGTTCATTTTGTAAGGGAGGGCAAATGAATAGAGTAAAATTTAAATAGAGAAAAACGGCAGAAAGTTGCCACACAAAAGGGACTTGAGGGAACTTGTGCATGAAACACAGAAAGCTAGCACACAGGTTCAGCAGGAAGGTACATAAGGGTTGAGGAAGTGTCACTGCAACAAGATGCTGGTTAGACCACATCTGGAGCACTGTGAGCAGTTTTGGTCTCCTTATTGAAGGAAAGATATCATTTCGTTGGAGACAGTTCAGAGGAGGTTCACTGGGATGATCCCTGGGTGGAGGAGTTGTCATATAGGCAAAGGCTAAACAGTTTGGGACTCTACTCACTGGAATTCAGAAGAATGAGAGGTAATCTCATTGAAACATATAGGATTCTTAAGTGGATTGACAGGGTAAATGCTGAGGGGGATGTTTCCCCTCATGGGAGAGTCTAGGACCAGAGGGCACAGTCTCAGAATACAGGAGCACCAATTTAAGACTGAAATAAGGAGGAATTTTTGCTCTCAGAGGGTTGAGAGTCTATGGAACTCCCCGCCACAGAGAGCTGTGGGAGCAGGGACCTTGTGTATATTTAAGGCTGAGATAGATTCTTAACCAGTCGGGGAATCGAGGGAAAAGGCCAGGAAAGCGAATACGAGAAATATCAGATCAGCCATGATCCTATTTAAAAGCAGTGCAGACTTGAGGGACCTACTCCTGCACCTATATAGGATTGTGAATTACACAGCAGATAAGTGAGCTTCTCTCCTCCTCACCTTCCTTCTCTTTCTCTCCTTCCTCTGCTATCTCCCTCCCTCTCTCTCCATCCTTCTCTCCCTCCACCCTGGTCTTGAGGGTGAGGTCTCAATGTGAGGGAAACCTCCTCACTATGAGCTGCTGTGTGTTTGATCAGTAACTGACACAGATCAAGGAGTAAATTACTTCACTACTGCAGAAGGACAGCAGAAATGCAGGTTGTTTTTTTTTTGGAGTGTGAGCACAGCTGTGAGTTTTACACAGGAGTTTAATGATGGGGTTTTAGTGAATGTCTAACCCAGCACTGCGCTGACAGGGCAGGTCTGAACACCCAGCTCCCAGGCAGGGATCCTACAACCAGATCCCACACTGACTCCACTCTTTTTACCATCTGGAACGTTTCTCGCACGGAGAAACCTTCTGCTCATTTGCAATGGACACACACACACACACACACACACACACACACACA
>NC_063367.1:22027284-22037307 GCF_021869965.1 Rhincodon typus | reverse complement strand
GGAGGTTCACGAGAATGGTCCCAGGAATGGAAAGCTTAACATATGAGAAACGTTTGAGGACTCTGGGTTTATACTTGATGGAGTTTAGAAGGATGAGGGGGGATCTAATTGAAACTTACAGAATACTGAATGGCCTGGACAGAGTGGATGTTTGGAAGATGTTTCCATTGGTGTAGGAGAGTCTAAGACCCGAGGACACAGCCTTAGAGGAAAGGGAAGACCCTTTAGAATGGAGATAAGGAGAAACTTCTTCAGCCAGAGAGTGGTGAATCTATGGAATTCACTACCACAGAAGAATGTGGAGACCAGGTCATTGAGTACATTTAAGACTGAGATAGATAGGTTCTTGATTATCAGGGGGATCAAGGGATACGGGGAGAAAGTGGGAGAATGGGGTTGAGGAACTTATCAACCATGATTGAATGGTGGAGCAGACTCGATGGGCCGAATGGCCTAATTTCTGCTCCTATGTCTTATGGTCTTATGGAGGTACAGTGGACAGTGAAGAAGGTTATCTAAGATTACAAAGAGTTCTTGATCAACTGGGTCACTGGGCTGAAGAGTGGCAGATGGAGTTTAACATAGAACGTAGAACATAGAACATAGAACAGTACAGCACAGTACAGGCCCTTCGGCCCACGATGTTATGCCGACCTATTATCCTACTAAGATCAATCTATCCTACATACCCTACATTTTACTATCCTCCATGTGTCTATCCAAGAGTCGCTTAAAAGTCTCTAATGTATCTGACTCCACTACCACTGCCGGCAGCACATTCCACATGCCCACCACTCTCTGTGTGAAGAACCTACCTCTGACATCTCCCCTATACCTTCCTTCAATCACCTTAAAATTATGCCCCCTTGTGATAGTCATTTAATTTGGATTAATGCAAGATATTGCATTTTGTTAAAACAAACCAAGATAAGACTTACACAATTACTGGTAGGGCCCTGAGTAGTGTTGTAGAACAGAGAGGACTAGGGGTTCAGGTACATAATTCTTTGAAGTTTGCATCACATATTGGTACAGTGGTTAAGAAGGTGTTTAGCACGCTTGTCATCATTGATCAGGGCTTTGAGTATACAAGTTGGGACGTTATGTTGAGGTTGTACAGGACATTGGTGAGGCATCTTCTGGAGATCTGTGTCCAGTTCTGGTTGCCCTGTTACAGGAAGAATACTGTTAAACTGGAGAGAGCACAGAAGAAATTCACGAGTCTGTTTCAGTGCTGTATGATTCTATGACATACTGTCTGAGGGTCAGCGCTGAGGGAGTGTCGCACTGTCGGAGGGTCAGCGCTGAGGGAGCACCGCACTGTTGGAGGGTCAATGCTGAGGGAGCGCCACACTGTCAGAGGGAGCGCCATACTGTCAGAGGGTCAGCGCTGAAGGAGTGCTGCACTGTCTGAGGGTCAGTGCTGAGGGAGCGCCGCACTGTTGGAGGGTCAGCGCTGAGGGAGTGCTGCACTGTCGGAGGGTCAATACTGAGGGAGCGCCACACTGTCAGAGGGTCAGTGCTGAGGGAGCGCCGCACTGTCAGAGGGTCAGTGCTGAGGGAGCGCCGCACTGTCAGAGGTGTCCAGAGGTGTCTGAGATATTTAGACTCTAAATTTTTGCATTCCCAGATTTTGGTGGCGGTTTCCTGGTAACTGTAAACTTTGGAATTGACTCCTTAATCTTTGTTTCTCCAGAGACAATATGTTCCGGTTAGAGTGAACAGTAAGGCTGGTGGGATTAGAGAACAATGGATGGATAAAGATATTGAGGTTCTAGTCAAGAATAAAAAATTGGATGAGAATGTAGAAAGCATGGTTAGTAAGTTGGTGGATGACACCAAGATTGGTGGTAGAGTAGACAGTGAAGGTGGTTATCTCAGATTACAAAGAGATCTTGATCAATTGGGTCAATGGGCTGAGGAGTGGCAGGTGGGATTTAATTTGGATAAATGTGAGGTGTTGCATTTTGGTAAAACAAGCAGGGGCAGGACTGATACAGTCAATGGTAGGACCCTGTGTAGTGCTGTAGAACAGAGAGACCTTATGGCTCAGGGCAATGATTCTTTGAAGTTGGAGTCACATGTAGACAGGGTGGTTCAGAAGACATTTAGCATGCTTTCCTTCATTGATCAAACCTTTGAGTATAGGTGTTGGGAAACCATATTTTATAGGATGTTAGTGAGACCTCTTCTGGAGTACCGTGTCCTGTTCCGGTCACCCTGTTATTGGAAAGATACTGTTAAACTGGAGTGGTTCAGAAAAGATTTACCAGGATATTGCCAGGAACGGAGGGTGTGAGATATAAAAATAGACTGGAATGGCTGGGACGTTTTTCAATGGAGAGTAGGAGGTTAGAGGGGTGACCTTATAGAGGTTTATCAAAATATGAGGGGCATAGATAAGGTGAATAGCAAAGGCCTTTTCCCTAGGGTGGGAAGGTCAGACCAAGGGGGCATATTTTTTTAAGGTGAGAGGAGGAAGATTTGAAAAGGACATTAGGGGCAACCTTTTTTTTAAACAAAGTAGGATAGGTGTGTGGAATGAACCACCAGAGGAAGTGGTGGATGTGGTACAGTTACAACATTTAAAAGACATTTGGATAAGTACATGAATAGGAAAGGTTTGGAGAGATATGGGCCAGGAGCAGGCAGGTGGGACTAGTTTAGTTTGGGATTACAGTCGGCATGGACTGGTTGGGCCGAAGGATTTGTTTCCGTGCTGCGAGATTCTATGACCTCTCTGTCCCCTTTTTCAGATGGATCTATTAAACCATTGTGTTAGTCATCAGAGCCAATTCCTCCTTTTACTACGCAGTGTCAGAATATGCTTGATAATAATCCTGTGAGGCATATTGAAATACCTTTCTAAATTGAGGGCACTACGGAAATGCAATATTTTGATGTTGAAAAAAAAAGACATAATTTGAACAAAATGCACGATGCTGTCCTCCCAGCCCTTGGCACTCCCAACCTGGGTCCTGAGCCAAAAACTATTTTTCTATTTTCAAAGACAATAGTCATTATCCTATTATTGTTCATGGGATCTTGCTGTATGAAAGCTGTCTCCCCTATTACTTACAGTGCTACAATGACTTTACCAGAGGTAAGGGAGTGACAGCCCTTGACATCAAGGAGCCCCTTGCAGAACTGGAATCAATGGGTATCAGGGGGAAAACTCTCCGGTGGTTGGAGTCATACCTGGCACATAGGAAGATGGACGTGATTGTGGGAGGTAAGTCATCTCAGTTCCAGGACATCTCTGCAGGAGTTCCTCAGGGTAGTGTCCTAGGCCCAACCATTTACAGCTGCTTCATCAATGACCTTCTCTCCATCATAAGGTCAGAAGTGGGGATGTTTGCCGATGATTGCACAATGTTCAGCACCATTCGTGACTCCTCAGATACTGAAGCAGTCCATGTTCACACGCAACAAGGTCTGGACAATATCCAGGCTTGAGCTGACAAGTGGCAAGTGACATTCGTGCCACACAGATGCCAGGCTATGACCATCTCCATCAAAAGAGAATGTAACCATTGGAATAACCATCACTGAACCCCCTCCCAGCCATTAGCAACATCCAGGGGGTTACCATTGACCAGAAACACAACTGAACTTACCACAGTAAAACAGTGGCTACAACAGCAAGTCAGAGGCTAGGAATACTGAGGCAAGTAACTCACCTCCTGACTCCCCAAAACCTGTCCACCATCTACAAGCCACAAGTCAGGAGTGTGATGGAATACTCCCCATGTGCCTGGATGGGTGCAGCTCCAACAACACTCAAGAAGTTTGACACCATCCAGGACAAACAGCCCTCTTGTTTGGTACCACATCCACCACCTTCAACACTCACTCACTTCACCATTGGTGTTCAGTCACAGCAGTGTGTACCGTCACAAGATGCACAGCAAGCTCTTCAGGCAGCACCTTCCAAACCTGCAACATCTACCGTCTGGAAGACAAGGACAGCAGGTACATGGGATCCCCCTGCAAATTCCCCTCCAAGCCACTCACCATCCTGACTTGGAAATATACCGCTGTTCCTTCACTGTCACTGGGTCATAATCCTGGAATTCCCTCCCTAAGGCCATTGTGGTTCAATCATAGCACATAGACTGCAGTGGTTCAAGAAGGCAGCTCACCACCACCTTCTCAAGGGCAACGAGGGATGGGCAATAAACATTGGCCCCAGCCAGCAACACCCACATCCCATAAATGAAAAAAAACTGAACATCAGAAATTCTGTCTTTTATTGCTTTGCTTAACACCTGTGCCTGTGAGGGATGTACAACCTGAGTAGACTGTACACAGTCAGAACCATAACTGTACACTACGCAGTCTCCTCGTTTATGCATCAACTTCAACATCGTCACTTCATACTCACTGCCAATGCCTGTACTTTGCTCGGAATGACAACTCCGAATGTCCCAGGGATAAATGAATCCTGTGAAAACGTGCCAACCACTCTTTAAATCCTGCTGCTTTATAACTGTGCCAGTGCAAGTTTTCTGCTCAATCTTCTGCAAATGATCAGTGATTAGTAACAGCTCATTCTCCACAGCTTTAGCCTAAAGATAAATAGCTACCGCAGATGATTTTAATGTTGGATTGCCGATATTGAAACATTCAACACCTGGGGTGTGTTGGTTCGAGACATTGCTGCTCAGCCTGGGAGCCTGACAGGTCATAACATTGATTAATGGGCAGCGCTGAGGCTATGCAACATAGTAATTTGCTACACTTACATCTTGTAAAGCAAGCTCATGACTACACTAATTCTAATGAGGTGTCCGAGAAGACTTTATTTGATGGAGCTAGTGTCAATGGGGAGTGATAGATACCTGTGTCAAACACACGGGAGATAATGGCTGCTTTGTCAATGCAACAGTGTTCCCACAAATTTCTCAGCCAATCACCAAAATTTCTCCAGTGTTTACTTCAGCAAAACTGACTGCCGTGGAAATGATGCGAAAGAACTCTCATCTGCAATGGGTAGGCTGATCAGAGAGAGGACCTTTTTGTCATTGTGGCTGTATAAGGTTTGGGAGCAGAACCCTCACACTTCCCGTGTCTAGCGGCCCAGTTTGTGCACATGGAGATCTGAAGAAGGGTCACTGGACACAAAATCTGTTTCTCTCTCCATGGATGTTGCTGAGTTTCTCCAGCACTCTCTCTGCTTTTGTTTCAGATCTCCAAGAGCTGGCTTTTAGTTGTGAACACTACTTCTGTTCCAGTCTACTGTTCACTGTGTCTGATCAGGTGAAAGGGGAGTTGCCTTGGATGAGGCAGTCCAAGAACGGTCCTCCCAGCCTGTATCCCACAGACACAGCCCTCTGCCTCACACTCATGCTGAGGGCAGGGCCTGAGCTCAACTCTGCTGCCTGATACCTCACTCACCCAACTGCTCTTGTGTTCACTGACTTTCACCTGACCTCTCTCCAGAAACACACTAAGGTCCAAAATCCTCAATTCTCGTTTTCAAATCACTCCATAGCCTTGTTCCACTAATTGTCAGTGTTACAGGGATAGAATCGAGCGATGTGGGTCAGAGACATTTCCCCTTGGTTTGGGAGTCATGGACTAGGGGCATTACTTCAAAAGAATGGGAAATTAAGACTGGGATGACAAGAAGTATCAGAGGGGCAGGAAAGTTGACATTTCGGGTTGGGACCCTTCAGACCCTTTTCTGAAGAAGGGTCATGATCCAAAACATCAACTTTCCTGCTCCTCTGATGCTGCCTGGCCTGCTGTGTTCACCCAGCTCCACACCTTGTTATCTCAGACTCCAGCATCGGCAGTTCCTACTATCTCTGATTTGACTCTCATTTGTTCACTCGTAGGGCTGTGAATCTTCTGAACTCTCTATCCTGGAGGCTAAGCTCAGCTTTTGAAATAGAGCTTGACAGATTTTGAAATCCTGATGATGTAAAGGGTTACGGGGAGAGTATGGGGAAAAAGGCTTCAAAGTGTTCAATCAGCCTCGATCAATGAGCTGAATGGAGGGGCTGAATGGCCTACTTCTATGTTCCTATCAGACACGAGCTCATGGGCTGGGAGACCGGGATTGAGGGCCCAAACGGTTTTCCTCCTGTTTGGAAAGGTCAATGCTCTGTCCTGGATGGAAGGGGACAGTGGGTTAATAGTACCATTCTGTAATAGCGGTGTGGGGTGTGTGCGTGTGCATGTCTGTCTGCATGTGTGTGCACATGCGTGTGCACGTGTCAATAAGAGCAGGTTGTGTGGGTCCATTCTGAATGGAGAGGGAGGGAGTCAGGGGGTTGAAGGAAGGATAGGAATGTGGAACTTGTAACCCTATCACCTTCCTGAGCTCTCAACCTGAGGGGAGAAGATTTTTGATTGTGGGAGAAATCCTTTTCAATAAAGCACAGAGGGCAAGAGGGGTAAGGGAGATAGAGAGAGAGGTGTTTGGTATCTGGGGATGTGAAACGATTTGTGTAAACTGATTTGTAACAAGCACCTTCTCTCTTTCTCTGTGTGTGTGTGAGAACCAGGCAGTGAGGCTCAGTTGATGACATTGGGTCCCAGCAGAGATTGAATGGATAGACAAACGGCGAACATTCTGAGCCAAAGTATGGCTCAGAAACTGAGACTGCTTGTGAGACAGATGCGGGAGATTAAAGCATCTCAGAGGTCCCACAGGATATCAAGATGGGCACATCAAACCCAGCAGTTGGTAAACAGGGATGTACGGAGCTGGACCGTTACAACATGTAGTGGTCAGTGCCAGGCTGGTGGGTGGGGGAGGAGGGTAGTGTCAGATGCGGATGGTGGGGCACCAGGACAGGAATGTGTGAGGTGGATGTGTGAAAACCAACAATCAGAAATCACAGGACAAAGGGCGGACAACCTGGGGCACGTTCACACTATCTCAGGCACAGTACCAGGAAATCCGGGGAGTCTGATCCTCCTGGGCAATACTGCGCTCAGTATTAAAGCACAGAATTGTTACAGAGCAGGAGGAGGCCATTCAGCCCACTGTGCCTCTAACACCTCGTGCCGATCTCCTACCTTTACCCCATTTCCCTATATACAATTTCTAACTTAAATGGTTCAATTCATTAGGGGACAGATGTTGACAGCAACATAACCTCTTCAGACTCAGGTCAAAAAGTCTGAATTCCATGGTCAGCTGCTCCAAAGGTGGGTCATAATGTGCCTGAATAGGTTGATTAAAATGTTGCCGGGGTTGGAGAGTTCAAGCTATCGGGAAAGGTTGATTAGGCTGGGACTATTTTCCCCGGAGCATTGGAGGCTGAGGGGTGACCTTATAGAGGTTTATAAAATCATGAGGGGAATGCTTTAGGGTAAATAGACAAGGTCTTTTCTCCATGGTGGGAGAGTCCAAAACTAGAGGGTATAGGTTTAAGGTGAGAGGGGAAAGATTTAAAAGGGACCTGAGGGGTAACTTTTTCATGCAGAGGGTGGAGCGTGTATGGAATGAGCTGCCAGAGGAAGTGGTGGGGGCTGGTACAATGACAACATTTAAAAGGGATCTGGATGGGTACATGAATAGGAAGGGTTTAGAGGGATATGGGCCAAATGTGGCAAATGGGACGAGATATATTTAGGATACCTGGTCAGCATGGACGAGTTGGGCTGAAAGGTCTGTTTCCATGCTGTACATCTGTATGACTCCATCCAAATCCCCATCCAATGCCCCTACTGAAAGCTTCAATTGAATCTGCCTCCCCCACATTTCCAGACAGTCCATTCCACATCCTAACTACTTTCTGGGTGAGAAAGTTCTTTCTCACTTCACTGTTGCTTCGCTTACACATCGTTTAAAATCCAAGGCCCTCTCGTTCTTGCTCATTTTGTGAGGGGCAAGGAGACACAGTTTCTCCCGTTCTGCTCTGTCCAGGACCTCATTCATGATTTTGAAGGCCTCTATCAGATCTCCTTCTCAGCCACCTTCTCTCCAAGGAGAACAGTCCCAACTTTGTCAATCTATCCTAAACTCTGAAGTTTCTCATCGCTGGAAGAATACATGGAGGGTGGATTCTTGTAAGAAGGAAACAGTAAAATGGTTGTAGGGACAGATGTTGAAGAGAACCAGGAGGGTGTAAGCACCAATCATAGCTAATAAATCCAAATGGCAATTCAGGAGAGAAACACCTTTACCCTTGTGAGTGGTGGGAATGTGGACCTCTCTCCCCCATAACAAGTATCAATATACAAGGTGACAGGAATAGATGGAGGTGTGAATGGGGGACAGGAGGAGGAGCAGAAAGCCAGCAGGATGAGTGGGGCTGAATGGCCTGTTTCTATGCTGTAAATGTAGGTAAGAGAGTTATTGGCACAAAGTCAGATGAAGCCTGGAATAGGAAATGGGAGCTTAGATATTGAGCAAGTATAATTTGAATGGGTTGAATGGCCTTCCATAGTTCAGGCCTGCAACCTTCAGATTCCCGAAGGAAACAAATAGACACTACTGTCCTTCCAAATCCTTCAGACATAGGTCAGAGAATCCACGAGTGATCCATTAGACAAGTTAACCAGGGATTTAACCCATTTGTAGATTCAGTCCATTGTAACTGCACTGACCCTTTGATAACATGGTCTTGCCAACCCCCAGTTTTTGTTGGTAGACCTGATTGTTCCAGTACCTGTCAAACTCCATTCTCACCGAACCTTCTCAGCAGCATCGTTACAGTCACATCTCCCTTCTCAATCTTACACTGATCATGTTAAAGTTATGATCTGTATGTATCCAGCTGACCAACAGCAGGACCCCCTTACCACAATAACTGACAGACAGCAAGAGTGCACTGGGCTAGTTCATTTATACCCTAGCCATTGGGACGAAACCTGACTCTGTGTTCCTGAACCATAATGGTCATCCTTTATTCTCAACTGGGCTCTTTCTTATTTAATTCATTTACAGGATGGTAGCGGCACTGGCCAGGCAGCGTTTATTGTCCATCCCTAATTGCCCAGAGGATAGTTAGGAGTCAACCACGTTGCTGTGGGTCTGGAGTCACATGTAGGCCAGACCAGGTAAAGATGGCAGTTTCCTTCCCTAAAGGACATTAGTGAATGAGATGGGCTTTTCCAACAATCACTGGACTCATAATTCCAGATTTTTATCAAATTCAAATTTCACCATTTGCTGTGGTGGGATTTAAACCTGGGCCCCCAGAAAGTACACACTCGTATTAGATCAGTAATGATCACACCACATCCTGTTGGTCATACTTATCTAATTCATTCAAATAATATTAGTGACCAAGTAAACCATTACCTGGGTCCCTGGATTAATAGTCCAGTGATGACAGCACTAGGCCATTGCTGCTCCCATATTAACACAACATGAATAAATCAATATCATTCTGAACGCAGATCATTAGCCAGGGCTGGTCCAATCCATTGGTTTCTTGCCTTTTGCCTCTCCTAGTAATGAACTAATTCAGTTCATCCTGCTCAGTAGCTCAAATATTATGTAGTGTCTAAATTAGATAAGTACAGACCAATAGGATGTGGCGTGACTATTTCTGATCCAATACCAATGTGTACTTTCGAGTTACAATGATGGAAGCTGCCCTGTTATTGAAAGTGGAAATTACAGGACCATCACTCTCTCATCTCCATTTCATTCGGTGTAATCACCAAGCCTTTCATTATCCAACCAAAGGAATGACCAGCCTGTCAGCTCTGAGAGGGAGATGTGGGCAGGGAATATGAGAGAGCTTTTCAAATTACATCCCAGCTAGCTCTCCAAAAATCCAGGATTCAGCCCTGTAATAAAATAATTATAACAACATAGACCTGGGAGTGTTTCATGGGGACAGTGCAGAGGAAGCTTTACTCTGTATCTAACCCCGTGCTGTCCCTGTCCTGGGAGTGTTTGATGGGGACAGTGTAGAGGGAGCTTTACTCTGTATCTAACCCTGTGCTGTCCCTGTCCCTGGGAGTGTTTGATGGGGGTCAGTGTAGAGGGAGCTTTACTCTGTATCTAACCCTGTGCTGCTCCTGTCATGGGAGTGTTTGATGGGGGTCAGTGTA
>NC_063367.1:22016066-22027274 GCF_021869965.1 Rhincodon typus | reverse complement strand
AACCCTGTGCTGTTCCTGTCATGGGAGTGTTTGATGGGGGTCAGTGTGGAGGGAGCTTTACTCTGTATCTAACCCTATGCTGTCCCTGTCATGGGAGTGTTTGAAGGAGGTCAGTGTACAGGGAGCTTTACTCTGTATTTAACCCCGTGCTGTCCCTGTCCCTGGGAGTGTTTGATGGAATATTGAATGCAGAAAATAGTTTTCTATCACCTTGTTGGTCCTGTACAATATCAAGAAACCAAACCAGGGTATCCTGGCCGCTAATTCCTAAGAAACACACATCTTTTCTGTGTTCAATCTGACAGCAATCTGATGAAACATAAAAAACTTGACTCTCGAGAGCAGAATTAGACTTGCATTGTGCACAAGATTGGTGACTATTGGATTCTGAGGGATAGTGAAGGTGACCCATGAAGATCTGTGTCATTAAGAGTGCGAGGAGAAATGGGCTTCTAACACCTACTGAATCCTCCGAGCTCAGCAATATTCCTACACAACCTGTGAAAGAGTGCTGTGTTCCCGAAGCTGTGTTCCCAAGGGCCTCATTGACTTGTCAGATTATTACTCAGAGCTGTCTCTTTCAGTCTATTCTGAGTGAGCCGAGAGCGAAAGTGTTGGGTGAAAGGGGATGGAAGAAAGGTAACAAACACACAAATATCCTAGAGCAAACTGCTCTGTTGCAGACTGCCCTGTTGAGTAGAAGCGAGGGTCTACAGACACAAGCAAGGGTTATTGATTGTAACAATTCCAAAATCCTCCACTGAAAAAGAAAATAGTAATTCACAGACACAATAAGGCTTTATGCTTAAAGGACAATTGTAAGCTCAGAATTCAGGCTATATCCTCCTGTATTTACTTAAAAATGGGTCCTCAAAGGGTGGTCAATAATTTCATCCTGGATAATGGGTTAAGCAGTAGATGGAGCCCAACTCCAGATGAGCCATGAAATTAATCAATGGTACAACATGATATAGGGGGCTGAGTGGTCTCACGGTGTTGACTGTGATCTGAAATACAGTCCCACACGTGCTGTACTCCTCTCCAGGTGGTTACTGACCCTTTAACTCCATTGGATTCAGAATTGGAAGGCAAGACCCATTCCTCAATGAGCAAACCAGCTTCTTCAAACGTTAACTCTCAGGATGTGGGTGTCACTGGCTGAGCCAGCATTTATTACTCACGGTACCCTGCAGGAGGTGCCTGCATCTCCAGCTGGGCAAGGCCGATGGGAAATGATGGAATGACCAAGAAATATTCTGATCTAGAACCCCCTTGTGGAATCTCTCTGACCGCTGTACAAGGTGGGCAATGGTGAGACATTTGGGAAAATGTGGGCGATTAGCAGAAATGAGACTCTCAGTGTCGAGAGAACATTGGCTGATGATGTAACGGAGCTTTGAAAGAATTTCACACGTGAGAAATGGGAGGCTGATTTGCAGAGGGTCAGGTTTGGGGTTATGTCATTGATCTGCAACTTCCTACTGTCCCAAACACCAGGGAGAAACAAGGTGATAAACACTTCCAGCGTTTGGTTGGGGGGGTGGTGGGGAGTGGGGGTGGGACCTGGTGACTCCAGCTCATTGTCTGCTTCTCTGGGCCTCCCCACAACAGGCGGCACACACCAACATCTCATGGTACAGTCTATGGACTGTTACACCCTGCACAACCCCTTACCCCACGCCCCCACCCACCCACATCACCCACAGGGGTTGGCATGAGCCTCACTGCACACTCAGGGCACATCATGATCCGCTTCCTGCTCTGCGAAGCTGTCCCATGGAGACTCGGGCTCTCTTGTTGGAGCGCTGCTGTAGGAACATTGCACACACACACACACACACACAACACACACACACACACCTACACACACACAATCACTCAAACACACACATTGCGGATGACTGTGGTGCTATGTCAGTGCAGACTGAAGAGGTGCCCAGATACCTCCACCCAGAGCAGAGGGTGATAAGCTGTCTGCACGTCACATTGAGAGAGCCAGCTCCTAACATAGCACTCTCTCAATGTACAAGGCATCTGTGACCCGGGAGAGGTCAGAGGGCAGCAGCTGTTCAGTGGACCTCAGGACCACCAGCAGAGCTGCGAACTGTTGGTAATGCACCCACAAGAGGCCCAGGATCACGGGATGGGGGAGAGGGAGGGAGGGTATTAGCTTTGGGTCCCTCCATCAGGAACTGAGCAGCTGATAGTGAGGGATCTCCTCCAGGAGGCTGTGGGAGCTCCAACAGAAGGTGAGTGAGATGGGGAGCCGGTGTGTGAAGCCAGGGAGTGGCTGCCTTCTGGACTCTAACTGACCTGTGGGTGACAGGGGCCAGCAATTCAGTGTTAGAGCCACTAAACCCTGATCGGGTGGGGGTTCTCCCATGCACCCAATCCCTGAGGCTCCCATTGGCAGCTGCTGATCATCCTGCTCAATGAGGTGCACATTCTGGCATTTTCTGATCTTCTTTCAACCCAAGGCAGAGTCAGAGTGCCCCAGCCAAATGTGGGAAATGTTTGTCTGAGCACCAGGTCGTTACAACCGAGAGACTAATAACTACCAGTCAGTTTTATTGTGTATAATGGGGACACAGTTACTCTGTCAGCGGCTGTGGGGCACTTAGCACGGTGGGAACCAAGGGGCTGAAAGAGAAAGGCCAGGAGACAGTTTCTCCTGGAATCACTGGACAGCGATGGAACAGAGATGAGGGGGATTCTGGTCAAGGAGGCTACTCCCAGAGACACAGTAATTACACACACGGACACACACATGAGCACACATCTAGACAAACTGTCTGGGCAGATAAATCTCCAGCTAGTCTTTCAGAGTTCCAAAACGTATCAGTGTGAAGACAGAATTTCACTTTTGTCGCTACATGAGTATAATGAAGAGACACAGTCCCGAATGAACTGTGAAGTTGTTTACTGCAGTAATCCTATCAACACAGAGACCAGTTCACTCTCTACCCTGATGGTTTCAAATGTCAACTTCCAAATTTTGTGCACTCTATACAATGACAAATTTGCATTTATATAGTGCCTTTAATTCTCATAACATGTCTCAGTGCTTTTCAAGGAATAATTTATTGTCAAACAAATTGCTGACACCAATGCATACAGAAGATATTAGCACAGTTAGTGCAGGAGGATATTAGATGTTTTGATGGGTATAAAGGTGCATAAATTGCTGGGACCTGATGAGATGTATCCCAGCTGCTATGGGGTGGGGGGCACGGTAAGTGAGGAAATTGCTGGGACTCTGGCAGAGATATTCACAGATGACTGGACAATAGCTAGTGTGGTTCCTATGTTCAAGAAGGATAGTAGGGCTAAGGTAGGTAATTACTGGCCAGTTAGTCTGACTTCAATGGTAGCAAAATCAATTGGGAAAAATTGTGAGGGTCAGGATTAATCAACACTTTGGCAGGGATTGCTCAGGGATAGTCAGCATGGATTTATCGGGGGGGAGGAGATCCTGTCTGACGAATTTAATTGAGCTTTTTGAAAAGGTGGCTAAATACATTGACGAGGGTAGTGCAGTTGATGTGGTTCACACAGACCTCAGTAAGACCTTTGACAAGGTACCACATGGAAGGTTGGTCCAAAACATAAGAGCCCACGGGATCCAAGGCAAGTTGGCAAACTGGATCCAAAAATGGTTTCCAAACAGGAAGCACAGGGTGATGGTGGAGTAATAATTTTGCAGTTGGAGGCCTCTGACCAGCAGTGTACCACAGGGATTGGTGCCAGGACCCTTGGTGTTTGTTATGTACATTAACAACTTGGATATGAATATAGTAGGTACAATTACTAAGTTTGCAGATGACCCAAAATTGGTGGGTGGTGTTGATAGTGAGGAGGATAGTCACATGCTGCAGTCTGAAATTTCTCAGCTGGTAAATTGGGCAGAGCAATGGCAAATAGAATTTAATCCTGCTAAACGTGAGGTGATGCATTTTGGGAGGTCTAAGGGAAGGATATACACAATGAATGCTATGTCCCTAGGGAGTACAGAGGAATAAAGGGACCTTGGTGTACAAGTCCACAGATCCCTGAAGGTATCAGCACAGGTCGACAGGGTAGTGTGATGTTTGCCTTCATTAGCCGGGGCATAGACTGTAGGAGCAAGGAAGTCTTGTTACAACTTTATAAAATATTGGTGAGGGCACAGGTGGAATATGTGTGCAGTTCTGGTCACCACACTATCAAAAGGAGGTGATTACACAGGAGTGGGTACAGAGGAGGTTCACTAGGGTGTTGCCTGGGATGGAAAGTCTCAGTGATGAGAAGAGACCAGATAGGCTGGGTTTATTTTCCCTGGAGCAGAAGAGGCCGTGGGTGGAATCAAATTGAGGTATGCAAAATTAGGAGATGCATAAACAGAGTAGCTTGTGAGAATCTTTTCCCCATGGCAGGTGTGTCTAAGACCAGAGGGCATACGTTTAAGGTGAGGAGCAAATGGTTTAGAGGGGATCTGAGAAAAAATTTTTCACCCAGAGGGTGGTAGAAATAAGGAACATGCTGCCTGAGAGAGTGGTGGAGGCAGATACTCGAGCAACATTTAATGGATGGGCACTTAAAATGCCAAGGCACTGTAGGCTATAGGCCATGTGCAGGAAATTGGGATTGCTGTAGTTTGGTGTTTGTTGGTCAGCATAGATATGGTGGGCTGAAAGGCCTGTTTCTATGGCTCTATGAATCTATGATTTCAAGAGCTTGAGGCCCAGACTGCTGAAGGCAGAGTCAAGCATGCTGCGGAGATTAAAATAGGGAGTGCACACGACGTGAGAATTGGAGGAGTGCAGGAATTGTGGCAGGTGATAGGACTGTCAGAGATTACTGACAGAGGGAGCAGAGGGGTCACACAGGGATTTCAGCACGAAGGGAGAATCACAACACTGGGCTGTCGCTGGACTGGAAGCCACTGTGCATGAGGGAGCAGAGACATGAACTTGAAGGGGTAAGGGTAAGGGTGAGGTGGGGTGGGGAGGGGAGGGGAGGGGTGAAGGGAGTGGGGGGGGCAAAGGGGAGTGGGCGGAGGGGGGAAAGGCGAGTGGGCGGAGGGGGGAAAGGTGAGTGGCGAGAGGGATAGGGGGCGTGGCTAGAGGGATAGGGAATGGGGGGAAAAGGAGTGTGGATGGTTTTGGGAAGGAAGGGGGGTGTGGAAAGGGAGGAAAAGGCTGGTGGGTGGGGTGAGCAGGGCCTCAGATTGAGGATGCGCCTGGTGCCAAGATGCAGATTAATCCCCAAGGGTGAAAGGGAAAAGTCCTTCCTGGCGTTGAGGCTGAGCTGGAATCCCATTGAGAAAAGAATCAGGGGTAGCTGGGAGAACATTGTACGAACACCCACACAACAAATAAACAACAAGTGAAGCACAATTTCAGGAGCATGAGAGATCTCTCTGTGAACACATTCATCTGCTGTGCATTCCTATTACAACGAGTGATGTTGCTTCCGTTAGGTCCATTTGTTTCCCTGTACACTCGCACGCGCGCGCGCGCACACACACACACACACACACACACACAGTCTCCTGTCATCAGCCCTGATCCTCCTGCTTGGCCATTCTTCCTTCACAGATCAGAATCAGACTGCTGCAGCATAAAGTGAGCCTTTTGTTATCAACCATTTGGATACATCGAACACCAGAAATCACACACTTTCAATGGGCAGGAGCCTGAGAGTGGGAGCATTGCAACAGGATCTACATGGCTAACTTCCTTTGTTCAATACTTATGATTTTAAAAAGTGTCAAATGTACTTCTTTGACAATATTCTCCAATTCTCACTCCTAAGGAAAAACAGTAAAAGTTGCGGATGGCTGTTAACAGTCTGATTCACCTTGTATACATCACGATGGAGCTCAGCAGGGGCTGGGTGTCAGTTCTGTCCTGATACAAACAGCAAGGACTATCACACACATTCAGATGAAGCACTGGACCACACCCACACCTCAGCCCCTCAGAGCTGACTTTAGACTTCATTTCCCTCACTCTAAGGATATCTTTTGACAAGTGAATCCTTGTGGTTTGAACGATAAGAGATGAACAAAATGCAGTTGAGGATGAATCAGAATGTTCCAGCCCTCGTTAAGAGTAGCACAATTGGGACCTGACATTAAAAATGGAAATATTCCATGACAGAATCTTCAAACTGAATCACAATTGATTGATAAAATACAGGAGTTCTTAATAAAGCAGAAAATGGATGTTTTGGAACGCAGCCCCTGAATTAATTTTCTTGAACAGTGCTAATATTCCATTTATCAACACAACTAACCATCTCATCAAACAACTAAATTAACAAAATAAAAACCGAAAGAACTGCAGATACCATAAATCAGAAACAAAACAGAAGTTGCTGGAAAAGCTCAGCAGGTCTGGCAGCATCTGTGATGACAAATCAGAGTTAACGTTTCGGGTTGAGTGACCTCCGAGTGTGGGTGGAGGGGGTGAAGGGGAATGGGCAGAGGGGGGAAAGGGGAGTGGGGAAGGGTCACCAGACCTGAAACGTTAACTCTGATTTCTCTTCACAGATGCTTCCAGACCTGCTGAACTAAACTAACAAATTCTCTTTTTTTCACCTTTTATTCATCAGTTGTGGGTGCATTTATTTCCCATCCCTAATTGCTCAGCAAGCAGCTAAGAATAAACCATATTGCTGTGGGTTTGAAATTACATGTAGGCCAGACCAGGTAAGGATAATAGATTTCCTTCCCCAAGCACATTAGTGAGCCAGATGGGTTTCTGCAGTAACTGATTGTGTTTTCATCGTCACCATTACTCATAACACCTTTCTGTTCCAAATTTAATTAATTATGATATTCCCCCAGTTGCCATTAGTACCTTAATTTGGGGTTCTGGATTCTTAATCCAGTGACTTTATCACTGTCTCACCTTTCCCCATGAAATTAATCATCAAACATGCAAAACTATCTAAACTAACTGGGTTCCCTGGAAACTAAAAGAACCATTTAACCAAACAGCTGAAAGAGAACCCCAAGACCCGTATCAAAGGCAGATCCTGAACCTAACCTGACCATCGATCTAATCAAACACTGAGTGAATACAACTGAGTGAACTCTTCAGAATTGAAATATATTACCAGCAATTACAGCAACTTAAACACCTAACTTTCAAATCAAATTAATCATCATCAATTGCACATCGAATTGAGGTTGGATTGTCACAGATGTACACATAGAATCTTCCAAAATCTGCTGTGGAATGGGCTGTGCTAGCCCAATGGTTATCTCTCTGTATAAATGAAGCCAACATCTGAGTGACTAATTAAGAGACCATAAGCCCCAACAAACCAAGATTGGTTCAGCTCTGAATCTCATTGAAAGAATCTGGAAAGTAAAAGTTTGGTGTGGGTCGAGAATTGATATTGAAACCTTGAGCTTTAACTAAAACCAGTGAGTTCTTGAAATTCCCTTAGGGAAGGAAACTTTCCCTGGTCCATCTGAATTTTAAGTAAGGCTGCAGGTAGTGTCTCTCCCAATGAAACAAGAAACAGAAACTTGCCTGATTGTTTTCTTTGTAATCAATGAAAGGACACATGATGCTGGTCAATCTGCAGAGCACACTATCGTTTCACCTGAGTTTAGTACAAGATCTTCCCTGTTAACCATCTAACCCACCTACACATCCTAATCTGTACATATCTGCATCAGTCTCCAAAATCGTTAAATTATTCAAAAGTGTGTTAATTAAAAAGCTCCCTGATGGGCCAATTATTTTAAAGACAAGCGTTACATTGAGACTCACTGATACAAGTTTGTGTGTCTCTGCTGTGTTAACCTGAGGCAAGAACATGAATGGTAAGAGATAGTAGGAACTGCAGATGCTGGAGAATCTGAGATAACACGGTGTAGAGCTGGATGAACACAGCAGGCCACACAGCATCAGAGGAGCAGGAAAGCTGACGTTTCGGGCCTAGACCCTTCTTCAGAAAAAAATTAACATGAATGGTAAGCAAGTCAACTTACACATGCTTATCCAGTGACCCTGCTTAGACAACAGTCACTTCCAATTAGGAGAGTCGAGTGGCAGAGACCCTCCTTCCCAGGCCAAAGGCTCCTGGTTCAGGTCCCAACCTTGCCTGGTAGGGGCAGTCATGAGATATCGGAACAGGGGTTGGTTAAGGATAATTCAGACACTGATTAAGGATTTTGCTGGTCCTCAGGAATGCACTGGACTCTCCTGATGTTAATATCCTGCGGACAGAGCCAGGAAGTGACAAAAAAATCATTGCAACATTTAAAAAAACATTCTGCTTGTGTGTTTTATCCTCTCTCCTTTGGGCACTGCGTTATTAATGTTAATGAAAATGCTGGTGCACGAGAGAGAGGTGGGTAGTTGGACTGGACTATGACCAGGGCTGTTGCGATAAGTTTGACGAGTTTATCATGTGTTGGTAGTCCTGAGGGATCCTGCCCATTGCTGACATCTCTCTCCCACCCCACATCCCTCTCTCCTACATCCCACAGTCAAAATACTTGACTAGCCCTGGGACAGCTCACACTACAGCTGGTTATAGTGTGAAGCACAAACTGCCTTCTGATAACACCAGTGTGTCACCCACAGTATAAATGGAGAGAGAGAGGAGGAAATGTGAGGGAAGTAAAGGTGGTTCTGTGGTTTTGACTGTCCTCAGGGGATTGAAATATTTGTGCGATGGGCTGTCAGTCTCACATCACCACAGACCTGGAAGCTCAGAGGCACCTCCTCAGGCTCTTGCCTGCTACGACTGGCAGAAACAGATTGCTGAGTCTCGTGGATCCTCCCTGTATTACAGCTATTCTGAGGAGGTGGGTTCGTGCCCACTCGGAGCTCCCTCAGTAACTTTTTCATCCTCTGATACCCCTGACAATGTTGCAGCAAACAAAGGACTGAGCAGGAAGTAAATGCCCTGCAATGATGCACATCTGAGCATCTGGCCTGCAGCAGGATGGCCTGAGGGAGACCCAGGTGCTTTGCTAATTCACTCGGGGCATGGGCATCACTGGGTGAACTGTGCGTCTCTAGTTGCCCTGGAAAAGGTGATGGTGAGCTGCCTTTTTGACCCACTGCAATCTAGCTGTAGGTAGACCCACAGTGCCCTTAGGGAGGGAATTCCAGGATTTTGAGCCAGCGACGCTGAATGATGGTGTGTGGATTGGAGGGGAACTTGAAGGTGGTGAGTGTTGCTGTGTATCTGCTGCTGTGTCCTTCTGGGTGGACGTTGTGGGTTTGGAATGTGCTGTCTAAGGATTTTGGGTGAATTTCTGCAGTGAAGATGGTACATACTGCTGTAACTGAGTGTCCATGTATTTCTACGTGTTAGTAAACAATTGGCTGGAAGGCTGTGAGTTACAGTAGAAGCCAGAGTCGGGTAGACAGTTGGTTTGATGTTACCAAAGCAACTTGGTCACAACATCAACAGAGTTGAATATGAAAAGGCACATGGTAAACATTGGACACAGGTTGGGAAATTGGGGGAAACACATTTACTGAAAGAAGAGGCTGGAAAAAAAATGAAAGTAGTCCCAATATCCCTGTTCTCTAAGCCCTTGTGATGAAACAGTTCCTGTCCCTTATCAGCTCTGTCATCTCCTAATCCCTGCAGAAGACAGAAAAAGCTACAGGCCAATGACAGGAGATTTCCATTCCCAGGATACAGGAAATGTTGCTGCAGATCACACCACAATCCTGTATGACTGCAGCATTTCAGTTTACAGCCCAGGGTTAGACTTGTCATTCTCTTTGAAACTCCACCTCACAAGGCTTTTCCTTTAATAAAAACTTGATAACCGTTGTACAAAAACTGTCTCCAGCAAAGTGTCATGAAGAGCAAGAAGCAAACACAAACCTCCTTGTTCCCTAATCCCTGTCTATCTGATGAAACTGGCACATCTTCAGTAGGAATTTGGGGTTTTTTTAAGATATACTTTTCATGTTTTTTGAGCATCGCTTGCTGGATCAGCATCTATTACCCATTCTTAATTGCCCTTGATGACAAAGTCAGAAGTCACATGATACCAGGTTATAGTCCAATAGGTTTATTTGAAATCACCTGGTGAAGGAGCATCGCTCTGAAAGCTTGTGATTCCAAGTAAACCTGTTGGACTACAACCTGGCATCGTGTGATTTCTGACTTTGTCCAACCCAGTCCAACACCAGCACCTCCACAACATGGCCTTCAGGAGGCAGTGATGAGTCACCTATGGATAAAAAGGGACGTTTCTTATAACCAACCAACTGCCAGGGTTATACCCTTTAAGCCTGTTCTCAGTTTAGCTTCCCAAAGCATTTGGAAGTGTGGCCTCTGATGGACGGAGTTCTAAGTTCAAAATCACAAAATGGTTTCGAGAGAATCAATAACGGTCAAGTATTTCACCGAAAAGAAGTTAGGAACCAGAAGGACACAGAGTTAAAAGAGACTGACAGAAGAATCAAAGGGGGAAGAGGAGGGAACGTATCACAGTGTGTTGCTGCACTCTGCCTGAAAGGACAGTGGAGCAGATGGAAAAGAAGTTTTCACGAGGAATTGACTAAATACGTGATAAAGAAGAACAGTATTAGCACTATGACTAGAATGCAGGGGGACTGGGACCTACTTGGACAAATCTATCAAACAGCCAGCATAGGGCTGTGTGTCGCGTGGAAATTGTACTGATGTGCTTCCTGACTTGCCGAATCCATGTGACCTCTGGCACAATGTGCTCAATGCAGCCAGCCACTTTATATGCTGCTCCAACAAAGGCACAATACAATCGACACTGTACTCAGTCAAAACATTACAAGGTGTCAGCAGCGGAGTTGCAGATGAGTTTTAAAGAGCTGATCGGAAGCACAGCTACTAAAAGAGGAACAGAGAAATGTTCCGAGCTGCTGGGAACTACAGGACCAGACTGAAGAAACAAACTAAACAAAAAGGCAGCTGTATATCAATCACTAGGTGAGTCAA
Source organism: Rhincodon typus (assembly GCF_021869965.1). Taxonomy (NCBI): domain Eukaryota; kingdom Metazoa; phylum Chordata; class Chondrichthyes; order Orectolobiformes; family Rhincodontidae; genus Rhincodon; species Rhincodon typus. Next base: position 22,016,327 of record NC_063367.1, on the reverse strand, counting down.
ACATTGTCTATAAACTTTCCTCTCCTAGTTCCAGCTGAAAAGAAAGGCTATTTGGATCAGAGCTGGCAGTATTTCTCATCACAATGGCAAAACTATGAGATTATGACCCATTTAATGAACAACCCAGAGCAGGTACAAATAGTTACACTCCTATTGTTGTTAGAGACACTCTTATAAATTACATTCCACCCTAAACCTCTCCAAAGCACACAAAAAATAAACAGACTGCAGAAATTTCGACATCCTTGAAGACATAGTAGG
>NC_063367.1:22003842-22015666 GCF_021869965.1 Rhincodon typus | reverse complement strand
TAATTGAAATTGAATGCAAGATATGAATAGTATGTATTCACATTCGAGTCGAGGTGAAAAAGAACCTATTGATAGACATGTGACTGCATTCAGACAGCTTACAGAGTCCTGTCAATTCAGCCACCTAAAGGATAATCTCATTAAAGATACAATAACCTTATGGATAACTGATCCATATGTAAATGACTACATGCAGGAGTCTACCAACTCCCACAGCTACCTAGAATACACCTCCTCCCACCCACCTTCCTGCAGAAATGCCATCCCCTATTCCCAATTCCTTCGCCTCTACCGCATCTGCTCCCGAGATGAGGCATTCCACTCCCGGACATCCCAGATGTCCTCGTCTTTCAAGGACCGCAACTTCCCCTCCACAGTGGTCGAGAACGCCCTCGACTGTGTCTCTTGCATCTCCCGCAACTCATCCCTCACACCCCCTCCCCGCAATAACAACCAGAACAGAATCCCCCTCGTCCTCACGTACCACCCCACCAACCTCTGGATCCAACGCATCATCCTCCGACACTTCCGCCATCTGCAATCCGACCCCACCACCAAAGACATTTTTCCCTCCCCACCCTTATCTGCGTTCCGGAGGGACCACTCTCTCCGTGACTCCCTTGTCCGCTCCACACTCCCCTCCAGCTCCACCACACCCGGCACTTTTCCCTGCAACCGCAGGAAGTGCTACACCTGCCCCCATACCTCCTCCCTCACCCCCATCCCAGGCCCCAAGAAGACCTTCCACATCAAGCAGATGTTCACCTGCACATCTGCTAATGTGGTATACTGCATCCGCTGTTCCCGTTGTGGCCTCCCCTACATCGGGGAAACCAAGCGGAGGCTCGGGGACCATTTTGCAGAACACCTATGCTCGGTTCGCACTAAACAACTGCACCTCCCAGTCGCGAACCATTTCAACTCCCCCTCCCCACTCCTCAGATGACATGTCCATCCTGGGCCTCCTGCAGTGCCACAACGATGCCACCCGAAGGTTGCAGGAACAGCAACTCATATTCCGCTTGGGAACCCTGCAGCCCAATGGTATCAATGTGGATTTCACAAGTTTCAAAATCTCCCCTCCCGCTACCGCATCCCAAAACCAGCCCAGCTCGTCCCCGCCTCCCTAACCTGTTCTTCCTCCAACCTATCCCCTCCTCCCACCTCAAGCCCCACCTCCATCTCCTACCTACTAACCTCATTCTGCCCCCTTGACCTGTTCGTCCTCCCTGGACTGACCTATCCCCTTCCTAACTCCCCACCTACACTCACCTTTACTGGCTCCATCCCTGCCTCTTTGACCTGTCTGTCTCCTCTCCACCTATCTTCTCCTCTATCCATCTTCTATCTGCCTCCCCCTCTCTCCCTATTTATTTCAGAACGCCCTTCCCCTCCGCCATTTCTGAAGAAGGGTCTAGACCCGAAATGTCAGCCTTCCTGCTCCTCTGATGCTGCTTGGCCTGCTGTGCTCATCCAGCTCTACACTTTGTTATCCTTGAAGACATGTTTTTAATTGAAATTGAATGCAAGATATGAATAGTATGTATTCACATTCGAATCGAGGTGAAAAAGAACCTATTGATAGACATGTGACTGCATTCAGACAGCTTACAGAGTCCTGTCAATTCAGCCACCTAAAGGATAGTCTCATTAAAGATACAATAACCTTATGGATAACTGATCCATATGTAAACACAGCTGCTACGGGAAGAGAGCCTGTACTTTAAGAGGTTCTGACAGGTTGTGTCATATACAATGGGACAGGTGGGTCTTGAAACTGGGCCTCTTGGCTTAGAGGACAGGAGGCTACCACTGTGCCACAAGAGCCTTGGAAAAGTTATAAACATGAGGAGAAACTATGATCTTGTAAATTAGCAGATGAGTTTGTTCAGAAAATGGAGATGCTATCTTGAGCTGCCCACCGTGTACCAGAGGGGCTTGGAGCCGGGCACCGTGTACCAGAGCGGCTCGGAGCCGGGCACCGTGTACCAGAGGGGATGGTACATAGTTGTTTGAAAGTCATGTCATTGATAGACAGGATGGTTAAAACAGTTGTTAGCATGCTTTGCCTTCATTGCTCAGGCCACTGAGTATCGGAATTGGAATGTCCTGTTGAGGTTGTACAGGACATTGATGAGGCCACTTTGGAGTACTGTGTGCAGTTCTGGTCGCCCTGTTATAGGAAGGATATTATTAAACTGGAGAGGGTTCAGAAGAGATTTACCAAGATGTTGCCAGGAACAGACTGTATCTAGTCTCTGCACAGTGCCTGGGCATCTGGTCTCTAGCCTCTGCACGGTGCCTGGGCGTCTGGTCTCTAGCCTCTGCACGGTGCCTGGGCGTCTGGTCTCTAGCCTCTGCACGGTGCCTGGGCGTCTGGTCTCTAGCCTCTGCACGGTGCCTGGGCGTCTGGTTTCTACACAGCTTGTGTTTAAAACAAAACCAGAAATTGCTAGAAGAACTCAGCAAATCTGGCAGCATCTGAGAATTTAGGAGACATGGTAAGTAAGTTTGTAGATGTCACCACGATTGATGGCCTAGTGGACTGTGAAGAAGGTTATCTAAGATTATAAAGGGATCTTGATCAACTGGGTCAACAGGCTGAGGAGGATGAAGTTAACTTTGAATAAATATGAGGTGTTTGGACAATGCCTGGGTGTCTGGGCTTCTGTGAAGAGAAATCAGAGTTAATGTTTTGGGTTGAGTTCTGAAAAAGGATCACTGGATATCTGCTTTTGTTTCTGATTTCTAGCATCCATCATTCTTTAAGCTTTGTTTCAGCCTGTAGATGAGGTCAGATCCAGACTGTGATGCTGTAACTAACGCCTGAGCAGGGCACAGGAACACAGAAAGCAGGAGGATGCCAGTCAGCCCTTGAGTTTGCTCCATCCATTCATTTTGATGATAGCTGATTTGTACAGTGACACCTTTTCTTGTTCTGTATCATTTGCCAGTCAGAAACAAAAAAATCTATCAATCTCAGTCTTAGATGTTGCAACTCTCTCATCATACCAATGGATGGCAGGGTGTGAGTGAACAGGAAGTGGTAGCTGGGCATCTCTGAGCAGAGGTACAACAGATTTCCTTGACTGATTCTAAACAGATAGTGAGGAGGCTAATGGCACCATTTGATGGAGGACGAGTGTGAGTGGATGGGAGTGGGGACAGTGGAACCAATTGGAATGCTGTTTCAAAGAGCCAGAACAGGTACTGTGGGCCGAAGGGTCTCCTTATGAATTGTAAAATGATAAGACTGACATTTCATTGTCAATCCATCCCTCATCCCAGCTCCAGCACGTGATCAGAAATATTTCGGGAGAGGAATTTACTGATGAATTCTCATACAAGGATAAAGATGCAAAACGTGATTGTGATTGATAATTCTGGAGGAATATGTTGTTGGTTTTTTTTTTCCCCGAGTTCTCACCTCAGTCTGACAAGGTGATTAATTTCCCCACTCTTGTTAGGTTAATTTACCCTCACACATGACACAATTACACAGAGAGTAAAAGCAAAGGCAGGTTCTCCTCCTCAACAATCTGCAAACCATTAAACACTGACAATATCGTTGGAAAAAACTGCTTGGGAAAATTAAATTAAAATTCACGCAGCACTGACCCCACATTTGTTTGCTAGGATGAGTTAATATGTCTAATCTGTGAGATCAGTGTTGGAAGCAGAAAGATGTTCTCTCCAGGTTCAACACCAACACAAACCAGAAACATAGAGTGATACAGTATGTGAGGCCATTCAGCCCGTTGGGACTGTAGCTGTCGGATACAGATCGTTCTGTGAATCAGGTACCTTTAGCTGCACGTTGTCCTCTGGAGCTAAGGATAATAAGGGTACACTAACCAGGTATCCTTCCTACTCTTACTGGCAACTATTGGGGTCTGTCAGGAGGATTCACTATTTGTTGTCCAGCTGCGCTCTGTCCACACCTTCCTCAGCGAACAAGTCCTAGCATGGTATTTGAACTCAGAGCCTCAGGCTCGGAGGCAGGGATTCTGGATCTCCTGGGTCTCTGAATGATTTATCCAATTAGTCCCACTTTTTCCTTGTTTCTCCACAAATGTTTCCTTCTCGAGTATTTATCCAACTTTCTTTCAAAAGTTACTGTTAAATCTACCTCCATCTTCCATTCAGGCTAAAAAAATAACTTCCCAATATCTATAACATCAATCCATCCTTTCATACCTATCCATCTAACCACTAACTTCACCCTCCAATTGTGTAACTAGCCTTTGGGCTCGGTCAGCCCCTTCCTTGTTCCTCACTCGCATATTTCTCTGTCACCCACAACTGGTCAATGTGACAGACTGGAACATTAATGATTTGCTCCTTACCCATTGCATTGACCAACTGACCTCCCAAGCCAGAGGTTACCAAGACCAACTGGAATCCTACCCTGTGCCCGTCTCTTGAGGTGGTTATCCTCCTTTGAACCTGCTTTAGGACCATTCCCAGTGCCCCCAGGAGTTTCCTGGGTGGGGAGGGGTGGTGTTGCTAGTGCAGCCAGTGCCCCCTCTGCCAACAAAGAGAGCTTACAGCATTTATACAGCACCTTTAATATAGTAAAATGACTCAAAGTACCTCGCAGGAATGGTCCTCAAACAATCGTGAGCCACAGAAGGAGAGATTAGGACCAGGTGACCGATAAGGTCAGTATTAAAGAGGATCTTAAAGTAGGAAAAGGGGATGAGGGAGGGAATTCCAGAGTTTAGGGCCCAGCCAGCTGAAGGCCAATGGTGGAGTGATGGGAGTCTCGGAAGACCTGGAAGGTCAGAATTGGAGGGAGGCAGAGATATCAAATGCCTGTAGGACCAAAGAGGCTTATCAAAGACATGAACTCACTGTTAGGGCAATGTGAGGAATTCTCTGGAAACAGCATCTTCTCAGTGTTTGCAAGGTCAGCTCTCCCTTCTTGTTGCCCAGTGATATTTTATTGGAATAGCCTCCTGTCCTGTCCTTCATTCGTGGTTAATGAGGGATAGAGATTCTGAGCCTGCTCAGCATATTACCAAGAAACACAATAACCCACACAAATGTGCAGCATTCCACTTGGGAACCACGGCACTGCAGATTAATGAGTACCCATTAAAATTAATTACAGCAAATAAATGCCACCATCTTAATATTCAAACAGTGTCACTGGATGCATTAATTGTGATGCTGCAGCTGATTCGGGATCTGTCAAGAGAAAGCTGCCTGTTTTTGGGAATGTCAGAGGAAACAGGGATAGCATCCGGCAAAGGAGACCGTAGCATTGAGAATAGCAGGCAGGAACCAGGAGGAAGATGCACACACAGAAAGGGAACAGTGGGAGGGAGAGGGGGAGGTACAGGGAGAAGGAGAAATGGAGAGCTGAAGGATGGAGGGAGAAAGGGGTGGGCAAAGGGAGAGAAGGGGACTGTAAGACAAGGCAGAGAGAGAGACAGAGAAGAGAGGAGAGATAAAGAGAGAAGAGGCAGAGAGAGGAGAGAAACAGAGAGAGAGAGAAGAGAGTAACATCACATTGGCAGTGACAAAGAACAGATGGAACAGCAGAAAGTGAACTTCAGAATGCCCTTCAAACACAGCAGATGTCAGATCTGCAGTACTCTGTGAGTCTACAAACAGACGTGTAGATTTTTAGTCACTAATAGTTTCTTTTTAGTCCACAGGCTGGAAGATTAAAGTGTCTGGATAGTATTTGATGAGGGCCATTTTGTATCTGTGCTACTTCATCTATACTTTAACCAGGAACTGATACCAACTAAAAATATCTTTCTGTATCAGAAATGTTCCAGATGCTTATTACTGTAGGTTGGAACAAATGGACAGGAGAAGGCCATTCAGCCCATTACACCTGCTATACCATTCTATTAGGCTATGACTGATCATCATCTCAGTGCCACTTTGCTCCACTGTCATCGGTCTCTAGCAACCTATTAATTCCTGCCTTGATGACTGATCCCAAAGTCTCTGGCTCAAACAGTTCCAAAGATTTCCCAGCCTCTGAGTGGAGAGATGTGTTCCCATCTCAGTCTTGAATGTACTGCCCATTATTGTGAGGCAGTGTCCCCTGGTTCTGGAATTACTATCCAGGAGAAACATACAGTCTACATCTGCCCTGTTACACCCTGATCGAATTTAGTCAGTTCCATTCAGATCACCTTGTTCTTCAAAGCTCTGGAGGTGACAGACCTCAGTCTCTCCTCTTGACAGTCCCGCCATCCCCTGGTGAACTTTTACTGCACTCCCTCTGTAGTAAGTACATACCTCCTCAAATAAAGGGGAACATAACTCTCCACAATACTCCAGCTGAAACTTTACTAAGACTCTGCACAACTTCAACAATCAGATTTCTTTCTGCATTCAAAGCCTCTGGTGATGAAAACCAACAACCTCCCTAACCTGCTCCTGCACTTGTATCTGATATTCCGTGGTTTTTTTGGATAAAGACACCCAGCTCCCTTTGAGCTCCTGCACTTTCCAATCTTTTGCCATTTAAGAAATATTCTGCCTTTCTGTCTTTCCCACCGAGGTGAATAACTTCACACTTATTCACATTGTATTCCATCTGTCATGTTCCAGCCCAGTCACCAAGTCTGTCCAAATCCTCTTGAAGGTTCCTAACTTCCTCCTCACACTTGTCTTCCCACTCAGTTTGGTGTCATCAGCAAATCTGGAAATATTACAATCGGTCTTTGATTCCCTTACTGATTAAAAATCTGTCTGTCTCAGCTTTGAATATACTTATCGACTCAACCTCTACAGCTCTCTGTGGTAAAGAACTCCACACTGTCCTCAGAGTACAGGAAGATGGATATCAGCAGTTGGATATGAAATGTATTGAAGGATGTGAGAGTGGACATTGCAAAGGTGTTAGCCATCAGCATTAATCTTCTCTGGATTCAGGAATGATGTTGTAGGATTGGAGAATTGCAAACATGGTTCAAAACAAGGTTGTAAATATCAGCTCAGCGATCCAAGACCACCCAATTTCAGTTCAGAGTGGGGAAACTTCGAGAAAGAATTATTCAGGATAGAATTAATTGTCACATGGAAAAATCTGGATTGATTCAGAAAGCTGGCATGTATTTCTGAAGAGACAGTTGTGTTTAACTTGCTGGAGTTTGTTTGAAGAGGTGATAAAGAGGGCTGAGGAGGGTAATGCTGTTGATGTGGTTTACATAGACTTCCAAAAGATAATTAATGCAGTGTCACACAAAAGGCTGGTGAGGGAATACATCCTGGTGTGTATGATTGATCTCGATCTTGGTGTATAGGGGACAATTTGCAGATAACACAGAACCTGGAAGAATTCTAAACTGTGAGGAGGACAATGTAGAACTTCACAAGGACATCGACAAGTTGGTGGAGTGGGTGGAGAGGTGGCAGGTGATGTTCATTATGGAGAAATGTGAGGCAATGGATTTTGGAACAAAGGGATAAACAGGATAAAGTAAGGCTACCATTCTAAAGGGTGTGCCAGAGCACAGAAACCTGGGATGGAGACGTGCATAAGTCATTAAAGGTGGCAGGATAGGTAGAGAGAGCTGTCAGTAAATCATACAGTATTCTTGGGTTCATAAATTGGGCCAGAGAGTATAAGAGGAGGAGATTACAATGAATTCATAAGATGCTGGTTAGACTTAAGCTGGAATATGGTGTAGAATTCCAGGTGCCACACTATGGGATGGATGTGAATGCATTGGAGATCCGAGTGCCGGGGAGGTTTATGAGAACGGTTCCAGAGATGATACGTTTCAGTTCTGAGGAAAGTTTGGAGAAGTTAGGACTCTTTTCCTTGGAGAGGTGAAGACTAAAAGGAGATTTGGTAGAGAGTTTCAAACTCATCAGGGACCTGGACAGAGTGGATAAGGAGAATCTGTTCCTGATTGTAAGCAGATCAAGAACAGAAAGCATTGATTTTAAGTGTTTGCAAAAGAAGCAAATGCGTTTCCACACAGTGAGTAGTTAGGGTCTGGAATGGACTCCCTGAACGCTTGGACAAAGTAAGTTCAACTAAGGCATTCAAAAGGACATTGGATAAATATTTATACAGAAACAATGCACCAGGTTATAGGAAAAAGATAGGAGATTAGCACTCAGATAAAACAGTCAGAGAGCAAGTACAGTCACAATGGGCCGAATGGTACCTGTGAGTTGTAATTATTCTGTGATATCTATACATGTGCGTGGGAGGGTGGGGTGTGTGGGAGGCGCGTGTGTGGGAGGGGCACGTGTGGGTGGCGGGTTGTGTGTGTGAGTATGTGTGTGTGGGGTGTGAGTATGTGTGTGTGGGTGGGTATGTATGTGTGTGTGTGTGGGTATGTATGTGTGTGGGAGTGTGTGTGTGGGTGTGTAGGGGGGTCTGTGCGTGAGTGTGTGTGTGTGTGTGTGTGTGAGGATATATTTATGACTAGACCCACTGCAGCTGATGACCTCCCATGCAAGATCCTCACATTTCTATTCCCAACACAGATACATCTCTATAACACACCCAAATCCTCTGAATATCTCATAGCTAATTTATGCACAGCAAGAGCCCACTAACACCAACGCAATTAAGTCTGGCTGATCTGTTTAAGTAAGTTTCTGATGACAAATGCTGCACAGTGTGGGAGGCAGGGAAAGGAAACCTCTTGTTACTTTTGTTTTAACGGCAGACAGGACAGTTCATCATCCCTCCCCGAAAGAAACAGTGTGACACTCCCTCAGCGCTAACCCTCCGACAGTGCGGCGCTCCCTCAGCGCTGACCCTCCAGCAGTGCATCACTCCCTCAGTACTATACTGGTGGAAGTGGTCTCAATCCTTGTGCTTACAATCCTTGGGATGGAGCTTGTACCCTCAAATGTCTGATATGGATGAAAGCAGTGGGTGAGAATTTCTAATGGGGATTGCCTTTGCTAACATGTCGCACTGTTATCTTAGTCACTGGAGGCTTTAGTGCAGCATTTGTGGCTGGAGGCTGGAATGACAATCTTGAGCTCGCAAAATAATTCCCATTTCTAAATAAAAAATATTCCAACAGCAAATCGAAAATAAGGAGTGAAAAGAGATGGAAATAATATTAGCTTTGCCCTGGTTCTATTCTTCCTGACCCTGAGTGTCTTCATGACCATCTGCTGTCATATTCACCTCCGTTAACATTACACATTGCGATACACTTGGACTGAGGTGATTCAGGTTTCAGGTCAGCCTTAACTCCAATAAATCATAAACAAACAAGGGCCAGTTCCAAGGGAAGAGAATCAAGAAATGTGAAGGCAAACACTCCATCAATGAATAACATACAAGAGCCACAAATAACATGTAAAGAAGTGACCATATTGGAACTAGACAGAGGGGATGGATACTACACGATCAATCTGAGGTTGCTTTAGGTAACAGACTGAAACATTGAAATGTGACAGGGCAAAGGCAGTGATACACAGCCCAGACCATCACAGAAGCCAACCTTCTATCCATGGGCTCCATTCACATTTCTCGTTGCTGTGGAAAGGCTGCAAACATCACCAAAGACCTGGTAATACTCTCTTCCAACCTCTTCCATCAGGCAGAAGTTACGGAAGCTTGAACACATGCACCAACAGGTTCAAGAACAGCTTCTTCCCTGCTGTTATTAGACTGATGAATGAACCTCTCTCTAATTTCAAATCTCATGTTGATCTTGCTTTGTGCATCTCCTGTACAGCCATAACCCTCCATTTTTTTTCTTTATTCATTCATGGGATGAGGGCATCGCTGGCTAGGGAGCATTTATTGCCCATCCCTAATTGCCCAGAGGGCAGTTCAGAGTCAACCACGGTCTGTCCAAGCACCCTATGATCTGTATGCCCTGTTTGCTACAATCTGCCTGTACTGCTCACGAGACAAAACTTTTCACTGTACTTAGGTACACGTGAATACAATAAATCAAATCAAATCAAACAAACAGGACAAGACATACCAACCCAACCAAAAGACAGCAAGATATTGAGGGGATAATGAGGCAGATTGGAAGAGATTGTGAGTTCAGGTTGAGATGACAGGGCAGGTTATCACCAGGAGAATGGATACCAATGTAAATCAAGAGGCAGTGACTGGATGATGCTGAGCTTGGATAATGAATTGATTAATACAAGCGATTTTATTAAATGTAACGTGGAAAGTCAGCTTCACAATAATGCAGTGCGCTTACAGGCTCTTTAAAGAGCCAGGATGCAAGAACAGCTTTTCAGCGGGAGTCTAACCAGGAATCAAACAGAAAAGAACTCGCAGTCAACCCACTCACAGCTCTCTCTGTCAGAAACCTTGAAGAGGAGGAGGATTCAGATTGGTGCAGATGGAGACAGAGATAACTGGGTCCATAGATTGTGGGATGGATGGAGTGGTTGGGGGCTTGATCTTTGGGATAAGGGTGTTGATTTATTAAATCAAGCAGGAACAACTGACAAACATTAATAAATGATCAAACAGCCAGCAAACGGTTTCAGTGTGAGATTTCAACAAGGGCTCAAATCGGAAAAGGTCATTCCTACTCTGCCAGCTGTAATATGGGGAGTACCAAACACTGTTCAGAGTGCAATGAAATCAGGGATAGTGCTTTGGGAATGCTGCCGTCAAACACTGATGGAGCTGGGTGTAAACAGACAGTCTAGCTGATTAGTTTCAATGCTGTTACATGTAACCCCACATTCTCCGATAATCTCCCCCCTCAGTTCCTCTTTCCAGTTATAAACCTATAAAAGCCAACTCTGCTCAATGACTCAAATTGAAACTAAACTGAGCAGAGCTAAATTCTGTCTGATCCCTTGTTTAAATCAGAATATTTGTGCAGGTCAGAATGGCTCCTTTGCTACCATCTTTCAACAGATTCAGGTGGCTCATTGCAGACTGAGTGGCCTCTGCCTGTGTAACTGTGTGATTTCCATTACAGGGCATTCACTGGGGAGGCTGCAGGTCTCTTAGAGACTGCGTCACTGAGTCCAATCCATTAAACCCTGTTGTTTCCAATACTGTGAAACAAGATTCATCCAAGTAATCCTGAAACATCTGAGAATATTTCAGTCTCCTATTGGGATTCACATTGACGGAAGGATTCCAGGAATTGGGAAATGCGTTTGGCCTTGAAGAAGAATCTGCATTTTTTGCATTCTGAGGCTGGAAACTTAAAGGGGCAGCAACATTCCCAATGAATCCACAGCATTTCCAAGGACATGAGGAAGAGTGGGTAAGGACATGGTGGGGTGAGGGATAGAGATGGGTGTGATAGAGAGAAGAGGTGAGACAGGGAGATGTAAGGGAAACAGAGAGAAGGTGAGTAAATAGCAGTGTGAGATAGGGAAGGGGATAAGAAGGAAGCGTGGGATAGGTAAGAGACAGTTAGCTGACAGTGAGGTAGGGGGTGTAGGTTTTGGTGATTGATGGGCTAACAGAGTGAGGACTAAATGGAGATGCCCATGGTTAATTGTGTCATTTAAGATTAATTACACAGAGATGGAGGGCATTAATTAAATGGTTACTTCAGCACATATGCAGAGTCATCGACATGTGGGCAATGGGGTTTGGAGTTATATACTTGTAAAGAATTGCTCTGTGAACAAATCTAAGTAAAAACTAACTTTGGTTTCTTCCTTAATCAACTGATGATAAGACATTGAACAGGCATGTGGAGGGGGAGTGGGGGTGTGGATTGTCGGGGCAGGGAGTGTGGGTGTGGATGGGGTGGAGGGAGTGTGGGTGTGGATGGGGTGGAGGGAGTGTGGGTGTGGATGGGGTGGAGGGAGTGTGGGTGTGGATGGGGTGGAGGGAGTGTGGGTGTGGATGGGGTGGAGGGAGTGTGGGTGTGGATGG
>NC_063367.1:21988788-22003742 GCF_021869965.1 Rhincodon typus | reverse complement strand
TGGGGTGGAGGGAGTGTGGGTGTGGATGGGGGGGAGGGAGTGTGGATGGGGGGAGGGAGTGTAAGTTGGGAGAGGGAGTGTGGGTGTGGATGGGGGGAGGGAGTGTGGGTGTGGATGGAATAGGGAGACAGAGATGGAGGTGTGGGAGGGGGCCAAGGGAGGTGGGAGTTCTGGATGTGTGTAAGGAGAGGGGGTGGATTTGGAAGGTGAGTTAGATAATGGGGGGAGACTGGCGTGTGAGGGTATGGGAGGAGACAACAGGGAGAATAAAGTGGGAGGGAAGGGAGGGGAAGGAAGGTGAGAGTGAGGTGTGAGAGAGAGAGAGAGAACAGAAAGACTGAGTGATAGAGGAATATTTTGGGGAAATGTGAACGACTAATCACAACAGCATCTTGGCCAAACAATGCAATGAGGTCAGGTCAGCAATTCAGTGAGTGAAAGCTTTGATTGACAAATGTTGTTCTGTGAGGAGATTGTCTCTTTTTGTAAATCAGGTCCACCTGCCAACACAGTGAGATCACATTCAGAGAGGTTCCTAAAGTGGTAAATGCTTACCATGTTATCAACAATACACATTCAGGTCCAGAGCCTGGCAACGGGATTGTAAATGGGGAGGTGGGTGAGGACTTGTGATTGGTGTCTATACACGTTCATCACTCATCACAGCCTGCATTATGGGTTGAGCAGTCTGCCCATTTACTCTTGTATCTCGCTGTCAGGAAAAGCTGAAATAACACACAGCAGCAGATCTTCCACTTCCAGCTCTCTGTTACAAATACAATCCTGAGCTTAAATCAAACTTGAAAACACCTCAGCACCACTCCCAGTCAGTCATTCATGCAGGGCTGCTTAAAAATACTTACACACAGACACACAGACACATACACAGACACACACAGACACACAGACACATACACAGACACACACAGACACACGGACACACACAGACACACAGACACAGACACACACACACACAGACACACACACACAGACAGACACAGACAGACACACAGACACAGACACAGTCCCTTTCCAAAAATACTGCCAGCACGTTACATCTGCAAATCCTTTCAAAATTGTGCAATGTCAACTCTGGAGTTTATACCCAATTAATAACCTGAATCAGAGATAGTAGGAACTGCAGATGCTGGAGAATCTGAGATAACAAGGTGTAGAGCTGGATGAACACAGCAGGCCAAGCAGCATCAGAGGAGCAGGAAGGCTGACGTTTCGGGCCTAGACCCTTCTTCAGAGAATAACCTGAAACACTTTGATATCAAAAGCTTCACATCTCTCTCTCTCCTTGTCCCAGCCTCTCTCTGTTCCTCTGTTTGCTCTCCTGGTTCCCACACCCTCATGTCCCCTTCCCTGCATTCCCACCCCCAACCCTTGTTCTGTTTCTCCCCCTCCACCCAAACCCCACCCCAGGGAGTTAATAAATTTCATTCCTTCTACAGAGTTTTGAATCTTTTTCTGCTTCATTCTCCAGCTCTGATCGAAACCTTTCCCTGTCACTGTCAGGATCTCTCCTAACACTCTTTTGCCAGGATTATTCTTGTTGTCCTCTCAGTTTGTTGGTTGGGCCAAAACCTCTTAAATGCAATGTCCTGTCTCTGATGGTCATTGATTTGCTTCCCCTGGCAATCAACTTTGCAAAAATGCAAACTTGTTGTGAGCCAACAATGACTTCCATTGATTTAGCTGCTCCTAACATACAAACGTGTCCAAAACTTTACCTTCCTCCAGACTGTTCCTACCTTTTCTAACATGTTGGGTTCAGCACACTGTGTCACTACAGTTTCTGTAGATGGGGATGATGTTGGGGGCGACAGGCGCGCGGGTGAAAAGCGTCGAGAGCAGGGATATAAAACAGCCAAACAGAAGCTTGCTTTACACCAATCTTTCTTTTCTATAGATTCCACCTTATAATCGAGAGCACCGTTATGAAGATGCAGAAAAACACCCCAAAAGTGACCACTAGAGCAAATGAAACCCATATCTCTCTGCCTTGATCTTAAACCTTTTAAAACCTGAGAGTGTTGGGAAGGAATAAGCAGTGTGAAAATTCCTAAATGAAGGAAGTTTTTCATTCTTACCGATTAACAGCTTCCTCAGTCCTTCAGTCAATTTGTCAGAGCTTCACACAGTCACTGATTCCTAAAACAGAGAAGTCAGACACTGCTTTAGACCAACAGGTTGAATTAAACTTGCCTTTTGCAGAACACATCAGTAACAGTTCGTGCAACTCAGTTCCATTCTGATTGTTTCAGGATTCTTACAACAGGGATTGACAGTTCGTCTTGCAAGAATCTCAAAGGGGCTTGTCCAGCTTTATTGCTATTCATTACCAATAATCACTTCAAAATACAGGCAAGAAAAAGTCACATTATTCCTTACATCAGTCCTTGCTTTAATCAAAGCTAACAACAGTCATCATTAATAGCTGGGAAACCTAATTACACAGTGAAATTGATTGTGTCTGGAGTTCACAGCACTGTCTGTGGACAAACTCACCAGGTTTCTCATTCTCTACAAAGCTAATACGACATCATTAGTGCAACTTAGAAAAGAAATAGGTCATTAGAACCCAAGGATGCTACACATAGCATTTAGCCAAACATGTGTATACATATATATGCATGTATGTCTGTATTTGCGTGTGTATATGCCTGTATGTGTGTCTGAATATATGCATGTATGTGTCTGTATGTGTGTATATATCTGTATACATGTGTACGTGCATCTATGTGTACACGTGTATCTACACATGTGCGTGTGTGAACGTGCCTGTATATGTGTGTATGTACACGCACATGTGTGTGTCTATGTGTGTGCATGTATGTGTTCATGTACACTGTTATAAGGATGATTTGCAGACATTTAATGGTTCAAAATTGAGGGGTCTGTTCAGGATCAATTGAAAGAAATTATTCCCATTCATGAAAAGATGGAGAACAAGAGGACATAGATTTAAAGTATTTTTAAAATTTACTCATGGGACATAGGCAGAGCAGGCTGGGCCAGCATTTTATGGCCTGTCCCTAGTTGTCCCTTAAGAAGGTGGTGGTGACCTGCCTTCTTGAACCGCTGCATTCCTCCTGCTGCAGGTTGACCCACAAGCTATTAGGGAGAGAATTCCAGGATTTCAACCCAGCGACAGTGAAGGAATGGCGATATATTTCCAAGTCAGGATGGTGAGTGACTTGGAGGGGAACTTGCAGTGTACTCTCTGAGGTGGTGTTCCCATGTATCTGCTGCCCTTGTCCTTCTAGATGGAAGTGGTCGTGGGTTTGGAAGGTGCTGTCAGAGGATCTTTGGTGAATGTCTGCAGTGCATCTTGTAGATAGTACACACTGCTGCTACTGAGCGTCGGTGGTGGAGGGAGTGGGATGTTTGTGGATGTGATGCCAATCAAGAGGCTGCTTTGTCCTGGATGGTGTCAAGCTTCTTGAGTGTTGTTGGGGCTGCACCCATCCAGGCAAGTGGGGAGTATTCCATCACACTCCTAACTTGTAGCCACTCTCTGTGGCTAGTGCAGTTCAGTTTCTAATAGAAGAATGACAATTCCTACAGTGCAGAAAGAGGCCATTCGGCCCATCAGGTCTGTATCAACCCTCCGAACAGCATCCTGCCCAGACCACCGCTCCATCCCCCTAACCTCACATGGAGTTTTTACCATGGCTAACCCACCCAGCCTGCACATCGCTGGGCACTACAGGCAATTTCCCATGGCCAATCCACCCTAACCTGCACATCTTTGGACTGTGGGAGGAAACCGGAGCACCCGGAGGAAACCCACGCAGATACAGGGAGAACGTGCAAACTCCACACAGACAGTCACCCGAGGGTGGAATCGAACCCGGGTCCCTGGTGCTGTGAGGCTGCAGTGCTAACCACAGAGCTACTGAGCCATAATGGAGGAAGGGCGTTGATGAAGGAGCAGAAGATGGTTGAGCCCAGGTCACTACCCTGAGGAACTCCTGCAGAGATATCCTGGAGCTGAGATGACAGACTCCCAAGAACCACAGCCATCTTCCCATTTGCCAGGTATGACTCCAACCAGCTTTCCCCCAATCCTCATTGATATCAGTTTTGCTCAGGCCCCTTGATGTGGGGGGTTGGGGCAGGTTCACTCGAGTGGTTAGGTCTGGAATGTACTGTCTGAGAGTGTGGGGGGAGGTGGGTTCACTCGAGGGGTTAGGGTCTGGAATGTACTGTCTGAGAGTGTGGGGCAGGCAGAGTCACTCGAGTGGTTAGGGTCTGGGATGTACTGTCTGAGAGTGTGGGGGAGGCAGGCTCACTCAAAGCTTTCAGAAAGGAATTGGAGAATTATGTGAAAAGGAGGGACGAGCTGGGGTCTGGGGAGAAAGGGGGGAGTGGGACTCGGTGAATCAATCCAGTAAAGAGTCAGCACAGGCAGAATGGGGTGAAAGGTCTCCGTTTGACTGTAACCAGGTATTGAAAGGACTGTATAACAATCACCCTCACTCATCACTTTCTCACTTAGTTACACTGCTCTGACATCAGCACACGCAGGAACAGAATGCTCCTATGATGCTGCTTGGCCTGCTGTATTCATCCAGCTCTGCACCTTGTTGTCTCTGGAACAGAATGTTCGCCAGGTTTGTGCACAGAGCTGTGTTTGTTTCTCCACTCTGTACGAACCAGGCTCAGGGACACCTTACCCTCTGTGTGGAGGTCGGTGGGAGGTGGGGTGTCTTGTGGAGCAGAGAGCTCAGTTCCCTAGTGATTAGCACGGCGCTCTGTGAACATTGTGATGCCCCGTGGGTGAACAACCACCGACAAAAGGTCACAGGTGAAAGGCAACCACTGAGGCAAGGATGGGGTGACCTTTGACTGCAGCCCATCAGAGGTCAGTGCCTGGAGTGAGGTGGTGGGGTGGGTGGGGGTATAGGGGGGTGGGGGGTGGGGGGTGAGAGGGGGACACTGCCAGTGTGAAGAGCACAAAGACAGGCTGTGCCAAGTCTTTATTTGAGGTTTAGCACATGTGGAAAAGCCCTCAGTTGTTGGAGCAAATTACTGCAGATGCTGGAATCTATACTGAAAAGAAAGAGTACTGGGAATCACAGCAACTCACGCAGTTTCTGCTGACATAGAGAGAGCAAGTTAGTGTTCAGCTCTAACGACGAGTCATCCAGACTCGGAATGTTAGCTTGCCCTCAGTTTTTGGGGCAGGTTAGGAGATCAGAGAAAACCGCACGTTGTAGGGATTCCCAGTAATGGTCCAGCTCCCAGCTCCCCCAACCTTCCGCCAGTTCAGAAAATCAAGTGTCCCAGGATGAGAATGCCCCAGTGTCTTTACACATAATTCAACCTGGAATAGCTGCTGCAGTGCTGACAGGTAGCCAGGAGGTGGCAGTGCTAACCCCAGGCTGTTACACTGCAGCCACACTAATGGCAAGGAGATAGTAGGAACTGCAGATGCTGGAGAATCTGGGATAACAAGGTGTAGAGCTGGATGAACACAGCAGGCCAAGCAGCATCAGAGGAGCAGGAAAGCTGACGTTTCGGTTCGGGACCCTTCATCAGGGCTGATGAATTAATAACATCTGTCTTCTCGTGTGTTTCGAAACTAATATTGATTCAGAAATCATGCTGGACATACAGCTGGAGGAAATTATACAGCAGGACTTTATTTAGCTGAAGCCATGGTTTATAATCCTCAGGAACAATTTTTAAAAAATCTTTTTGCGGGACGTTGACATCACTGGCTAGGCCAGAATTTGTTGCCCATCCCTAATTACCCAGGGGGTAGTTAAAAGCCAACCCCATTGATGTAGGTCTGCAGTCATGTCATCTAGACTGGGTAAGGATGGCAGTTTCCTTCCCTAAAGGACATTAGTGAACCCAACAGATTTCATTACAGTTATCTACACCGAAACAAGTTTGATAGATCGGATTTATTATTGGAGTTTAAAATCTAGCAGCCTCAGTGAGATTGAAACCTGCATTAGCCTCTGGTTCAATACAGTGTGGAGCTGGAGGAACACAGCAGCATCAGAGGAGCAGGAAAGTCAACTTTTCAGGTTTACACCCTTCCTCAGGACTGCGTCTGGTTTAACCAGCGCAGTAACTTAACATTATATCACCACCTCTGCTTTGCTCTTATGTTCCTTGTCTCTATTAATAGACACAAGTAATTTATTTTTGAAGAACTCCACATTAAATCACCATGCCAGCTATAGGAATCGCTGTGAATGGACAGCGAGGGCTCCCTGCTCATTGGTGTTTTGCAGAATGGGAACATTTAACACTATCTCTCCACATTAGACCCCACAAACAGCATCACTTCAAACTCCGCCACCGACACCGCCCATTTCACCATCCTGAAGTGTACAGATACCCTCATCACTTCCCACTCTGATGCCAACTTGTATGGAATCTGTAAATCTGATTATGGTGCTCCCTGCACCAGAGTCCAGAATGTTGATAAAAATTAGAAAGAGCCAAAGCTGATCCATGGGAAACCCACTGTAAAGCTCCTTCCTTGGAGTAAGCACCCTGTGGATCTGGAGCACTAAGTCCTGATTGTTTATAAAACAGCCTCTTTAACATCCCCAAGAAATTTTACAGGAGCATTGTCAAACAAACATGGCACAGTTCCAGGCAGAGATGCCAGGATAGGTTTTGTAATTGACTTAAAAGGAAATGGGAGTAATAGAAATAGGGAACACATTTCTGTTTAAGGATTGAAAGGGATATGGAGAGATTCAGAGCAAATTTCAGATCTTAGGCAAAATTCTGCAGATGCAGAAAATTTGAAATAGAAACTGAAAGTGCTGAAACCTCTTAGAGGGTCTAGCAGCATCAGTGGAGAGAGAACCTAAGGTAATGTTTCACATCTGTGATCTTTCACCCAGAACGGAAACGATTACCCATGTACCAGGTTTTAAGCAAGTACAGGCCCAGGGAAAGAATAGAGGGGGACGAGGAACGTACAAAAAAGGAAGATGAGAGAGTGAGGGAGATAAGTGAGGAAAGGGTGCAAGGCAAGGCAGGATGGGAATAGGGCACAGAAAGCAAAACAAAAGGGTGTCCCCCAGGAGGTGGTAATTAACAAGTCAGAATCACTCCCGATAGCGAGAGTATTCATACATAAAAGCAGAAATTCACCACATACAGGTGTCACTTAGCCAAACAGATGGGAGTGAGGCTTACACACCCATCCCTCATAGTTGATAAAATTGCAGTCAGGTTGGGAATCGGTGGTTAGATGGTAGGTGGCAGTGCACAGGACATAGTGCAGGCTCTTTCCAACATATTGACCAAGGGTCGGGGGCAGGGGCAAGGGCGGGGGGATGTGGTGGGTTGGGGGTTGCATGGGGAAGTGGCGGGAGCCTGGGTAAATGTAGCTCTGGATAAAAAGTGCTCAGCACCGATATTGATCAGCACAAACATCCCTTTTTTAAAAACAGCCTGACAGAAATTCCATTCCAGTAATGCTATCTGAAACGACCATCTCATCATTTAAGCTTTAAACTCCGATTCCAAGACAGTTTGATCCCAGGATATTTAAGCAGCTTTTTAAGCCATTGATGGGAGTGCATTTTCTCTGCGACAATGAATCTGAAAATGTATTTATCAAGTTTTAATGATAACCTTTTAGGACATTGCAAGTGCTGAATGATGCCACATAATTGACGAGATTATCTCTGGCTCAGAGACTTGAATCCTGCCTTTCTCACAAAAGGGAGATAATCACCAAAATCCCAGCCGCCTCTGTGTTCAGGTCGTGTTATGGAGAAACTCATCTTCTGTTGTTTATTTCTAAATTAATTGTTGCTGTAGTAATTGAAACATTATTGGATGTACAGTTGTAATGAAACCTCTTCAGTGATGATACACTTGGGCCCAGGGAATCTAAGCCTTTTCAAACAGGCTCCAGACTAAAAGCTGAAAGATATGATATACCCTCGATATTGTACAGAGCTTCCTGGGTCCTGAAGTGAGCTATTTACAGAGTGTTTTTAAACTGGGAGAGGCAGGTCGCCAGTACCCACTGAGGCCTCAGCATGGCTAACACAAACCTGTACAGGAACCTTCTGGAGTTCAAATAAACATTGCACCAGCACAAACCTCCCTCATTTTCTCCTTTGGTTCAATAAAATTGCAGCAATTACTGCTTTTTTTGCCTTTTTTTTCCCCAATCTGAGATGGATTCATTTTTGTACAGCAAAGGGATATGGGCCAAAGGCAGGGATGTGGAGTTAGGCCACAGAGCAGCTAGGATCTGACTGAATGGTGGAACAGCCTCAAAAGGGCTGAATGGCCTACTCCTGTTCCAACCTAGCCCCTATCTATTGCCTTTTAGATCCCCCTTAAACCTAACAGGGGCCTTACACTCTCTTCATGCTCTGTTTTACAAGATTTACTGGATTGAGACCAGGAATCAGTAGGTTGTGTTATAGGGAAAGGCTGGGTTTGTTTCCACAGGAGTTTCAAAGGGTGACGAGTGAGTTGATTGAAGTGTATAAGATCCTGGATGGTGCAGACAGGATGAATAAGGAACGAATGTGAAATAACTACGCAGAAGCTGGCATCCCATCACCAAGTCACCCTTTATTTACTCGTGCACAGTCCATTGGCTGTGACCAACCAGCTCAGAGTCAGTCCCTGAACTGAAGAGATTCTAATTCCCCTGTTTATATCTGTCAGCCAGGGCTCCCTGATTGGCCCAGGTTAACAACTCCAATCAAGAATCTCCATCAATGAGATCCACCTCCATCACTATATGATGTTTCCTCTTGGGGTCAGTCCAGAATTATCTTTAGGTCATTGTTTTAAAGTTAAGGATTCCTCTTCTTAGGTCAGAGAATGAGTGGATTTCTCTTAGAGGATTGAGAGAGTTTGGAACTTACAGCCGCAGAAGGCAACTGGGGGAGGGGTGGGGGTGGGAGGTGGGAGGTGGGGCTGGGGAGTGAATATGTATAAAGTGGAGAGGAATAGATTCTTGCCACGTAAGGGAGTCAAGGGTTATCAAGAGTGAATGGGAATTCAAAACACAAACAGATCAGCGATGATCTTATAGACAAGTGAGGTAGACTTGGAGGGTCATTTCTGCTCCTATTTCCAATGTTTCTATGTTCTCTGTACCAGGCCATCATCTCTGGGCCATAATGTGTGGCGGTGCCACCTTCCCTCAGTGTTCCTTCCTCTTCTCCATCCTTTGGGTTTGGGTTTCTGAGCCGTGGGAGGGCAGTCAATGAGAGTCTGACTGTACTGCACTGTCACCCCCTGTTGTTTGAACAAGGGGACCTACTGCACTCTGGAGGATATTCCAGTGTTGACATTGAGAGGCTGATATCCATTTCCAGCAGGGTTGTAGACATGCTCACTGAGCCGATGTGTTTGGTTGCATACGTTGTGTCACCCTGTTAGGTAACATCATCAGTGCACTCCCGGTGAAGTGTCGGTGTTCTGTCCCACTTGTTATTTATACGCGTTGGTTTGCTGGGGTGGTTGGTATTAATTCCAGTTTTGTTTCTCAGTGGTTTGTACACAGGGTCTAATTCAATGTGTTTGTTGATGGAGTTCCGGTTGGAATACCAGGCCTCCAGGAATTCCCTGGCGTGTCTCTGTTTGGTTTGTGTGATTACGGATGTGTTGTCCCAGTTGAATTCGTGTCCCTTGTTATCCGTGTGTAGTGAGACAAGCGAGAATTGGTTGGGTCTCTTGGTGGCTAGTTGATGTTCATGTATCTGTACTGTCAATTTTCTTCTGGTTTGGCCTGTGTAATGTTTCTCACAATCCTTGCATGGTATTTTGTATATATGATATTTTGTATGCCTGCCTGTTCTCCCATAACACTCAGCCCCCAACCCCCCTCCTCACTACGTCTATTCAATGGGGAAGAGAATTCCAATGCCAACAAATCTTCGGGGGAAAAGAAATTCCTCCTTATCTCAGTGTTAAACTAAAGACCCGTTTTTCTCAAACTAAGGGGAAACAGCCTCTCTGTAAGCGCCAGGTGAAATCCTGCGAGAATCCAAATGTTTCAATAAGATGGGGAGAAATTACTTCTCTCAAAGGGTCAAGGCCGTGTGGAATTCACTGCCCCAGAGTGTAATGGCTGCTGGCTCATTGAGAGAGGAGACAGACAGATGTTTAATGAGTGATGAGTTGGAGGGTTATGGGGAATGGGGCAGGAAGCTGGAATTGAGATCAGCCAGGACAGTATTGAACAGCAGAGCAGACTCGAGTTGCTGACAGGGCTCCCTTGCTCGTATGTTGTTACGCTCGTCTCTCATCCTTTTAAACTCCAGTGAGTACAGGCCCAAACTGTTCAAATCTCAGCCAGAATACAGAGCCTTCCACTCCAGGAATCACTGAGTGAATGTCTGCATTTAGTGCGAGGTGAAGGGGACCTCTAATAGCTCTGGGCTCCTTGCTCTGTCATTTAGCTACACTTAGAGAGGGGGCCCAATCCTCAGCCACTCAGCGTGGCTTACAGCCCAGCTTTAAAAGGTTAGTACTTTTTCTCTCTGACATTGGAAGAATAGCAGCGTTGCTCCGTCAGCCTCTGTGTGTCACAGCCTCTCCCAGCACTGAACGACTTTCACCTTATCTCTCCTGTTCAGGCATAAGCTCACTGTCAAGTGGGAAAGGCCTGTACCCACTCAGTCGGGCATGAAACTGTGACTAAATCACCAGGAACCTAACAATATCGCTGCACCACACAGCATACACCTCAATTAGTCTCACAAAACCTAATTAATGAGGATGAGAAAAACCATAGCATCAACCCTCACTTGTAACCGTGGTAACAGACTTGCCATCTTATTCTCAGCCACAGAATAAACTGTAATTGAAAAAGGGAAGCCACTTAATGAAAATTACAGTCTGGAGGAGTTTTATTCTTTCTTCAATGAACCTGCCAGTTAATACGTGCAATCCTGGCCCAGCCCCGGCTCGGCAGACACTGTTTAAAAATGGCAAGACTGCTTCAGAAAGGTTCCCCGGCCTCTTCCTCAGCCGTTACCCTCAAGCCAAGCTCTGCCCTGCCTGCAGTCACTACCCTGAGTCTCACTCCTCGACCTCCTCATGAGAATTCCTGATGAATCTACACCAGGCCCCGAACCAGAGGACAGAGCCTATGCCCCTCTTGAAACTCTTTACAAAATGATCTATGAATCGCACACATACACTGCAACAGGAGCTCACCACCAGCTTCCCTGGGCAGTTAGGGAGAGGCAATAAATGCTGACCCAGGGATAAATAATGTGCTGCCACCATCCTTTTTCATTCATTCACGGGATGAGGGAGTCGCTGGCCAGGCAGCATTTATTGCCCATCGGGCAGTTAGGAGTCAACCACATTGCTGTAGGCCAGACCAGGTAAAATTTCCTTCCCTAAAGGACATTAGTGAACCAGAAGGGTTTTTCCTGACAATTAACAATGGCATTATGGTCATCATTAGACTCTTAACTCCAGATTATTTTTTAAATTGACTTCAACTGCACCATGGGATTCGAACACGGGTCCCTAGAACATTATCTGGGTCTCTGGATTAACAATCCAGTGATAATACCACTAGGCCATCGCCTCCCCACTCTCTGATCTAGTGGGAAGCCCTAGAGCGTCCAGGGGAGCTTTCTGAGGGAATCCACGACCACACAAGTTGCCTGCCTTCTGCCTCGAAACTGTGTCCAGCGTCTAGCTCCTGTAGCACACTGATCAGAGTTTGTCAGACTGCCTGTTTCAGCACGGACCCCCACAGCCACCCACAAACATCTGCCAATCTGAGTAACACCCATTAGTGCTCCCGCTCCCTTTCCCCACCACTCCCTCTGATGCTCTGCTTTCTGCCCTGTAGCTGGGAATTAGCTAACTCTTCAAATATCACCGGCAGCTCATTGAGATTGTGAGGGGAGCATTTGTAATCGTACAGTACAGGATGGAGCATTTGGCCCATCATATCTGTACTAGCTCTTGGCATTTGGCCCATCATACCTGTACTAGCTCTTCGATAGCTATCCAATTCGTCCAATTTCCCCACAGTTTTCCCCTCCAAGTAGGCAATTAATTCCTTTGTGAATGTTGCTACTGAAGCTGATCTAATCAACCTTTCGGGTTGTGTAAAAAAATGAGTTAAATAGTTTGTTTTAGGCTTTGATGAAAACCAGAATTTCATGGTGAGAAAGGAACACACGCGATCACAAACTGGCCACCGATACTGATTGTCACCATGCTCTGCTGGGTCTTTGTGCTGGAACTCAGCAGGTTCGGTGGCTGGGTTTGGCTAGTCATCAGGAATGAAGGAACTGTAACTCCTCATTGACCACACACCAGCAGGTCCTCAGGCTGGTCTAGGAACTACCAAAACACCACAAGCTCATACGTAGACCCCATCCAGTTTTTGAATGTTCCAATTTGAAAATAACCAGCAACACAGCTTCAAACATTATACAAGACCAAAGTTTAGTTCTGAAGAAGGTTCACTGGACCCGAAACATTAACTCTGATTTCTCTCCAATGATGCTGCCAGACCTGCTGAGTTTTTCCAGCAATTTCTGTTTTTGTATTCACTTCCAAAGTTTAGTTTATTGCTGAACCATCACGGAGTGTTCCTTCAGCAGAACGTGATAAGGTTATTCGCTAAAATTCAGGTCCGGGGATTGAAAATAGGTAGGGATAAAGTTTAAGGTGAAGATTAAAGGGAGATCAGACTCTCATATTGTAACAGACCCAGTTTTCTTGACTCCCTTTCTGAAGTGAAGCTGTTGAAAATTTGGAGAGAGATTTTTCTATTGTTAAACAGTTGGAAGTTGCTCCCTCAGGTAGTTAGGAATGGCTGCGGGGATCCTATGTTTTACCTTTCTGTCTCTGGGCATCAGTAACCTACTTCAGTACAATAAGCCTTCCCCTGACTCCCTGGTGAGAAGTAGTTTCTCTGAAGAAGGGTCTAGGCCCGAAACATCAGCCTTCCTGCTCCTCTGATGCTGTTTGGCCTGCTGTGTTCATCCAGCTCTACACCTTGTTATCTCAGATTCTCCAGCATCTACAGTTCCTGCTATCTCTAGTTAACATTTTAATGGTCTCTGTCGTCAGCTTGGATGGCTTCAGTTCTGTTCAGGTTTTTGGCCAGCCACTCATCTCTCTAGGGGTCTCATTGTCACAGAGTTTCTCTTTCCTGAATTTCAAAAGGCCACTTGTGATTCTTCCTGAGATAAATACACACATTGTGTTCCCAATCACAGCTGAATACACAAGAGAAGTCGTTTGGCTTTGGGAGCCATTTGATGAGGTTCCTGAAATAACTCAACAAAGGCCAGTATCCCATGACCAAGTCACCCTTCATTTACACTTGACACTGACCCAGGTCCCTCAGAGCCAGCTCTCAGAGTGAACAGAACCTCTGTCACTCCTCTTTATATCTGTCAGCCAGGGCTCCCTGATTGGACCAGGTTAACAGCCCCAATGAGGGAACTCACATTCTATAAGGTCCACCTGGCTGATTTTGTTATGATCATTACAGCTTTGTTTGTCCATTTTAAAGGCAGGTTTAATATAATCGACACAAAGTAGTGATAATATCAGAACGAACCTGGTGTGACCCTGGGCCTGCAGTAGGTCGGGGTGGAGTTCCAGTAGTAACCTACCAGGCCAGAATATTGATTATGGACACAGAGATTACTCAGTGACACTTCATGGTCTAACACCATTCACTTGCACATTGTGAACTTTATTGACTTTTTGAAGGATGGTGCAAATCTCTGATTTTAAAATTGTCGGTGGCGTGTCAGTTGTTAAATGCACCAACAACCTGCTGTTCTTTTTCTGGCAGATTACAGAAACACAAACACAGTCAGTCACAAGAGTGAGTTGAAGACACAGTTCGAAAATCAAAAGACACAGCTCTGCTCTGGCAAACCAGTACTGGGTCTCTCCAGCAGCTAATGGGATAATTAAATAAAAAACACCGGCCACAACATTCAGTGTCCAAAGTCTAACCACAGCTGGCAGTGTTTATTGCTCAGCAACACCTGAAACTTTCTTTTTTTAATTTTTATTCACTCACAGGATGAGGGCGTCACTGGCTGGGCCAGCATTTATTGTCCATCGCTAATTGCTCAGAGGGCAGTTAAGAGTCAACCACATTGCTGTGGGTCTGGAGTCACATGTAGGCCAGACCAGGTAAGGATGGCAGCTTCCTTCCCTAAAGGGCATTAGTGAACTAGTTGGATTTTTCCTGACAATTGACAATGAATTCACAGTCATCATTAGATTTTTAATTCTGGATATTTTATTGAATTCAAATTTGGGAATTGAATTCATGGCGAGATTTGAACCTAGCTCACCAGATCATTATCCGGGTCTCTGGTTTAACAGTCCAGCGATAACATCCCGAGGCCATCACCTCCCCTCTCGCTGGAGCGGCAGACACAAGGAAGAGAGCTATCTGCTCATACTTCCAAAAAAAAACCCCAACGAGACCAAATAACTGTGTCACCATCATCTTTGGGAGATCAGCTCCCAAAGTCTGGAGCTCATAGGGTGCCCCTTTACTGTCGGACAATAATC
Organism: Rhincodon typus; assembly: GCF_021869965.1. Lineage (NCBI taxonomy): Eukaryota > Metazoa > Chordata > Chondrichthyes > Orectolobiformes > Rhincodontidae > Rhincodon > Rhincodon typus. Next base: position 21,989,201 of record NC_063367.1, on the reverse strand, counting down.
CCAAAGCACACTGCAGGAGCTTTAATCAGATGGAAACCTGACATGGAGCCACAAAAGTGCAATAATAGGAAGGATGGTTAGGAGTTTGGCTCAAAAGGAGGTTAGGGATCCTGACTGGAATGACTCGATGGGGTTTTTAACAAGAATAAGCCACCCCCCACCCTTCCAGTGGGGCCAGCAACCCTTCGGCAGCTGCCCATTCACCTTGCCAACCTTCTGGGCAGAATTCTAGCATGGAAAAGGGACAGCAGCTAATGGGAGATTCACAGCAGGATCAGGTGAGATATTCAGGAGAGCCAGGGTCACCTCGCTGCAGGCTTTATCTTTCAGTGGAGTGGCACCGTGAGGAAATCACCGAGCAGCAGGGTGAGACCGTGAGTAAATCACCGAGCAGCGGAGTGAGACCGTGAGTA
>NC_063367.1:21987453-21988778 GCF_021869965.1 Rhincodon typus | reverse complement strand
GTGAGACCGTGAGTAAATCACCGAGCAGCGGAGTGAGACCGTGAGTAAATCACCGAGCAGCAGAGTGACCCTTTAAGGGGGGATTTACTGCTTGTTAAACACCTGGTGATCTCAGCTCAGTCCTTACTCCTAAAAGTGACACTGAACACCAACACCTCAGGGCAACCCACACCCACACACACACCCACACACACACACACCCACACCCACAGATATATCTCTCTCAAATGTAAGAAGCCTTCAATTCAGGCCCTTAGACTGTTATTTCTCTCCCAGCGGTTACACAGATAAAGGAGATGGCTATTCGGTCCCTCAATTCTGCTCAATTGTTCATCCAGACCCTGCTACGTCAGAGTCTGAACTCCATCTAAAACACCTCGGTTCTGTCACCTTTACATCAGTGAGAAAGCGACCAGGCCTGGTGTTGGAATGCTCCCAGGCTCCACAGCTTGCTGATGCCGGAACGTGTGAGGGAGTTAGGAACCCTCTCAAGGCCTTTCCTTCAAGCCCGCTCCCTGAGAGACCGTTAATATCGAGACAGCAATGAGAGAAGGTCAAGTATTGGACTGAGATACTTGTTGGGCTGTCAGATTGTGGAACTGAGAAAACCATGGGTAAAGGTGTTTTGGGATTCCAACAGCCTGGCCATGCCCCAAACATTGCTGCTAAAGAAACGACAGCTGGCACTTGAACAAATACCTTCCCAAGAATTGGATAAACCAACAAGCCACACGCAGTGGGGCTAAACTACAGAAACCAATACCTCAATGACAGGCTCCACATGTCTATTGGCTATGGTGGTCTGTTTGAGTTGGTGAGGGTGGGATTATAATAGGGTGACGGGTGGGGGTTATCGGGGATGGGGGCTGGTGGGGTTTAATTGGTACAGCTCCCATGTGCACTTCTTCAAACTCCTCCCTCACCCTGATGTCACCCACCAGGGACTGGCGAGAGTAACTGGGCAGAATGATGCTGGAATAAATTCCCTCAGTATCAATCCCCTGTCTCCATCCTGAAGTGCCCTGCCTTACTGGAGAAGGTGATGTGAAGGGACTGACTGCTCCATTTGTGCCCTGGCACTGTGAACCTGTTAGTGACTGATGGGCAGATAGAAAGTCAGTCGATACCTGGGCTGAAAGGACACAGGCTGCCACAACAACAAAGAGAGAGAGAGGAGACTACATCAATGACAGGATCACATTGCTTCCACTAATCCACAAGAGATTATCCTGGACAAAACCATATTGGCTGCACCCTTCCTGCTGGATAGTCTCCCTGTCTCTGTCTGTCTGTAAATACATTCACTCAGTGAAGGATTGTCTCTG
>NC_063367.1:21981027-21987443 GCF_021869965.1 Rhincodon typus | reverse complement strand
ATTGTCTCTGTCTCTGTCTCTGTCTCTGTCTCCCTGTGTCTGTCTGTAAATATGTTCACTCAGTGAAGGATTGTCTCTGTCTCCCTGTGTCTGTCTGTAAATGTGTTCACTCAGTGAAGGATTGACAATTTACAGAAATGAAACTGTTTTCTACCTGGCAATCAGTATCAGTCATTCACACATCAGGCAGTAGAATGAGAGGCAAACTCAAGTCAACTACAGCACCAGGGTCTTTAGATCATTGTACAGCCTCTGAAAGGACTCACTCCCCACTAAAGTAGCATAACCTCTTTACCTGATCTGTTCCCTTAGCAACACAAACATCTGAGCATAACGATGAACTAGTGCACAATCATCACAGATTCTCAAAGGGTCACAAGACCATAGGATACAGGTAGTTCTGCTATAACGTGTGTTCTGTTAATGCAAATCAGCTTAACGTGATTGATGAATAGAGGATGCTGGTTGGATAATACAGACTTTCTGCTGTACAGGTATAGCGATCTTCTGTAGCAATTTCCCTATAAACATGATTCTCTATAGCGCAAGGTTACATAAGAATGTAATTATCATATTATAGGAGAACTACCTGGACAGGAGCTAAATTAGGCCATTCGGCCCATCAGGTCTGCTCTGCCATTCGATCATGTTTAATGTGTTTCTCACCCCCATCCTCCTGTAATTCTTGATCCCCTTTTCAATCAAGAACCTATCTGTCTCTGTCTTTAATACACTCAATGATTGGCCTCCACAGATTCCCCACCCCCTGGCTGAAGAAATTCCTCCTCATCTCAGTTCCAAAGGGTCATCCCTTCACTCTGAGGCTGTGCCCTCGAGTCCTGGGCTCTTCTACTGGAGGAAACATCTCCCCCACGTCCACTCTATCCAGGCCTCTCAGAATTGTTTAAGCTTCAGTCAAACCCCACCCCACCTCATCCTTCTAAACTCCACTAAGTACAGACCCAAACTCCTCAACTGCTTCTCATATGACAAGCTCTTTGTCTCCAGGATCATTCTTATAAACTGCCTCTGGATCCCCATCAATGCCACCAAACTGCTCACAATATTCCTAATGCTAAATGTCAGCCTCACTGCTGTGTGAAATAGAGGCCAGTATCCTATCATCAATCACCATTTATTTACATGCGAGATTCCTTGACACTGATCCAGCTCCCTCAGAGCCAGCTCTCAGAGTTACAGGAGGCTTGGGGTTGGGATACTGGCCTCTGTAGAGCTATTTCACTGTCGGTCTGGAGTTACATGTAGGCCAGACCAGGTAAGGATGGCAGATTTCCTTCACTAAACCAAATGAGTTTTCCCCAACAATGAAACTTTCTTAAAAATGGTCATTTTTGTTGAATTCAATTTGAACCCAGGTCCCCAGAGCATTTCCTGGGCCTCTCAATTAATAGATTAGTGATAGTACCATAAGGCCTTCACCTCCCCCATCATTAGAGGGCTGATGGAAGCCATTCAGCCTATCGAATCTTGTACACCAAAAAACAACACCAAATCTATACTGGGCCCATAGCCTTGAATGTTATGACATTTCAGGTGCTCATCCAAGTGCTTTTTAAACATTGTGAGGTTTCCTGCCTCAACTATCCTCAGAGCCAGTGCATTCCAGACCCCCACCACCCTCTGGATGAAAAAGCTTTTCCTGACATCCTGCCTTTCATTTTAAAATTATGCCTCTTGTTCTAGAGACTTCAACTAAGGGGAACAGCTGTTTTCACCCATTCTGTCCATGCCCCTCATAATCTTATACACCTCTATCGGGTCCCTTCTCAGCTCCAAAGAAAACAACCCAAGCTTATCCAGCCTCTCTTCATCGCTGAAATGCTCCATCCTGGGCAACGTTCTGGCGTATCTCCTCTGCACTCCCTTCAGTGCAATCACATCCTTCCTACAGTGCAGGGACCAGAACTGCACACTGTACTCCAGCGGTAGCCTCAAACAAAGATTTGTTCAGCTCCAACATGACCCCTGGGTTTCTGAATTAATAGATTAGTGGTAATACCATGATTTTGTTCCAACATGACTTCCCTGTTCTTACAATCTTTGCCGTGACTGATGATAAAGGTAAGTGTCCCATATGCTGCATTAACTAGCCCATCATCCTACCCTACCACTTTCAGGGATCTGTGATCAAATTTGGGGATATACAGTTCAGGTGCTTTAAAGGCTATCTAACTCATCCCATTCTCCTGCTGTATTCCCATATTCATGTATCTAACATTTTGAGTCTGGTCTGACTTTTCCTCCGAAGAGGAAAGATCTTTCAAAATGAAAATTTCTCTCTGTTTCTGTTTCCACTGATGCTGCCAGAAATGCAGAGTTTCTGTTTTTGTTTCAGATTTAAGCATTGTAACATTTCAAAGAAACCAGAATACATCAGACTGAGAGGTGACACTCTGGGGAGAATGGAAGGTCTTGCCTGACACAAATCAGACAACAGAGTTGCAAAAAAATCTGCTCCGTTTCCAAGGCTGATGGACATAAGAGCAGAAGTGGGCCATTCAGCCCATCGAGTCTGCTGCACAATTCAATGGGATCATGGCTGATCTGATAATCCTTAACTCCACTTTCCCCCCGTAACTATTGATTCCCTTCCTGATTAGAAATCTTGAATATACTTAATGACCCAGCCTCGACAGTCCTCTACAGTAAACAATTCCACAGATTCACAACACTCTTGAGAGAAGAAGTTCCTCCTAAACTCTATTTTAAATGTGTGACTCTTTATTCTGAGATTATTCCCTCTGCTCCTAGAGTCTCCCACAAGGGAAAATAATCTTTCCACTTCTACCCTGTTAAATTCCCAGAGAATTTTGTAAGTTTCAATAAGGTCAGCTCACATTTTTCTATATTCCAATGATTACGTGCCCAATCTACACAACTTCTCTTCATAAGACAGTCCCTCCATACCTGTTGGCAGTGAAGCAAACATTTCCTGGGCTTCCTCCAGTGTCAGTGTCTCTTTCCTTAGATAAGTATTCCAGCTGTGCCCTAACTAGTGCCATGTCAGGTAACCAATAGTGTGAGGACCTAGGATCGGACTGTGTGAGGCAAGGGATCATGTGATGGAATTAGAATTGGCTGTACGGGCTCACCAATCAAATCACAAAGAGGTGAACCACGGCTGATGGGGTAAAAATTGATGAAGGCATCGAAGCTAAAATGAGATGACAAATACGTACAGATACTCGAGCTGTCAACAAGCCAAAAAAAAAACACGATTAATCTCACAATTAAAAATTTTAATCTCAGTTAATCTTGGTCTTCATGGCATATTTAATTGACACAATTGCTGCATCTATCTTATTCACAGTTACGTTATAACTATGAAGGAATTATGTTAGAAAACTCAAAGTAAACTGCCCCTGTAAGAAAGTATTTCTCTGGTACCGGGATTCTGTTACTGGATAAATATCAGCAGCTGGCTTTCATCAATAAAACTCTAAAGTACAGAATTCCACGGATTTACAACCCTCTGAGTGAAGAACTCCCTCCTCATCTCAGATGGTCAGGCTAATGGCTGCCCCATTCTCCTGTAACTTTGGCCCTCAGATTAGGACAGGGCTTTCAGCATCTGGTTAAACCCTCTCAGATCTGTACCTTTCAAAGAGGTCACCTCTCATCTGTCTGAACTTCAGAGAATGTTGGCCCCACTCATTCATTGAAACCTTGCACTTCGATTCAGTGCAAACTCCAGTGTAAACAGCATTTCCACCACTTACATTATTTGTAGCAATTGTAATAACACCTCTCCTCTCCTGGAACATAAAAGACAACACCTACTGACTAGGAACATAAGACAAGGGAATTCTGTGAACTCTCCCCATATTCACAGAGACCACAAAGATTTAAGACCTCCCTGGTGCACTGGCTGGTAAACACCGAACGCAATCATCCAAGCTCTAATGTGGGAGACTGCAGAGAGACAGAATTACAGTGCAGAGAGTTACATACACACACACAATCAGAGCTGGATACAGAGGAAAACAGATTCAGTTAGGAGGTGTTAATTCAGTTGGGCAGTTCTGTTGCAGCTCAGATGTTTTATCGGCAGAATTCACGGAGTTTATTGCAGAGAAAGCTCATTAACTGCTGTTTTTTATAAACTTACTGGGACTGGAAGAGTCCCAGGTATCCACTTCATGATGTCAGGGGCATGTTAATGGAGATTCTTTTGCATTATAACCACAAACATTTGCATTTGGTTAAACCATTTGTTGTAAATATCTGTTCCAGTAAATAAACAGCGATAAATTTTTTGAGCCAAGTAAATGGTATATCGATTACTTTTCAGAGCATGTCTCCCGTAGAGTTATCTGTAAGTCATTCTCATCTCCGACCCCTACTCACTGCCAATTTGCCAATGCCATTGTACAACTCATCTGCTTCATCCTCAACCACAATATCTTCACCTTGGACAACCAGTGCTTTATCCAGACACACAGAACAGCCACTGGGACCAGACTGGGGTGCAAATCTGCCAATATTTTCATGCACAGGTTTGAACAACACTTCTTTGCTGCACAGAACCTCCAACCAATGCTATACACCAGATACACTGATGACATTTTCTTCCTTCGGTCTCATGGCAAGAAATCACAACAACTACAGAGTGATATCAACAAGTTTCATCCCACCATCAGAGTTGCCATGGACACCTACACATCTCCATCAGGGACGGACATCTCAATACCTCACTCTGCCACAAGCCTATGGATAACCTCACGATGCTGCATTTCTTTAGCTTTCACTCTAAACATATTAAAACAGCCATCCCCTACGGACAAGCCCTAAACATACACAGGATCTGCTTGGATAAGGAGGAAAGCGATGGACACCTGAAGGTGTTGAAGGATGCCCTTAGTAACAGGATACGATGCTCAACTCATCGATCGCCAGTTCCGATGTGCCACAGCGAAAAACTGTAATGACCTCCTCTGGAGATGAGACGGTATACAATACGGTATCCTTCGTCATCCAGTACTTCCTGGGAGCAGAGAAACTACGCCATGTTCTTCGCAGCCTTCAACATGTCATCGATGACGATGAACATCTTGGCAAGATCATCCCCATGCCACCACTTCTCGCCTTCAAACAACCGCCAAACCTTAAACAGATCATTGTTCGCAGCAAACTATCCAGCCTTCAGGACAACATTGACCACAACACTATACAACCCTGCCATGGCAACCTCTGCAAGACATGTCAAAGGTTTGACATGGACACTACCATCACACGTGGGAACACCACCCAGCACGTACACGGCAGATACCATGTGACTTGGCCAATGTTATCTATCTCATACACTGCAGGCAAGGACTCCCCGAGGCATGATATAGTGGTGAAACCATGCAGATGTTACGACTATGGATGAATGGACACTGCGCAACAATCGCCAGACAGGAATGTTCCCTCCCAGTCAGGGAACACTTCAGTGGCCAAAGACATTCAACCTCGGATCTTCGGGTAAACGTCCTCCAAGGCGGACTTTGGGATACACAACAACGCAGAGTCGGTGAGCAGAGGCTGAGAGCCAAGTTCGGTCCCCATGAGGACGGCCTCAACTGGGATCATGGGTTCACGTCACACGACAGGTGAACACACCACACTGTACACTCTCACACACACTCTCCCCACTTACGCTCTCTCTCTCTCACACACACACACACACACTCTTTCCCACTAGCGCTCTATCTCTCACTCATACACACACTCTCTCTCCCTCTCACACTCACTCTCTCACTTACAAACAGACACACCCTCACACACAAATGAGCGCAAACACACACACACACATAAATCTATGGGGTGCATTTACATTTGCAGATTTCTAACTGCAGATACATTCTATTTTGTTCAAAAGTACAATTTGTGGACAGTCAATGTGGCATTGTATAAATTCCTACTTTGGAAATAAAACCAGTCTGACTCCAAATTGATACACAGCCAGATTCTAAACAAGACCTCACACTTAAAACACATTGTCTGACCTGGGGTGTCAACTATGGTATACTGAGGGAACTACAAAACCTTTAGTTATCTCAGGGCAGTGACTCGAAAGAAATTCTGGAATTAACATATTACTCCTTTCTAAATGATGAAATATTTAACAGCCATCTTAGGTTTGTACAACACATTCGCATCAGTTCTACGACTCTTTGATCTTTTGCTTAATAGATTCTTTGGCTGATGCCACTTCTCCCACTAACGCCTAAAGAAGGAGCGAGACGCCGAAAGAATTTTTTTTCAAATTAACCTGTCGGACGATAAGCTGGTGTCATGTGATTTTTGACCTTGTCCACCCCAGTCTCACACTGACATCTCCACATCATTGCCATTAATTCTGACCCACACACACACTGACTCTCACTGGGGTACGGGGTCCCACACACACACAC
>NC_063367.1:21956758-21981017 GCF_021869965.1 Rhincodon typus | reverse complement strand
GGGGTCCCACACACACACTGACTCTCACTGGGGTACGGGGTCCCACAGAATTCCTCCTTTGATAGTGTCAGTGATGAAGCGTCAGAAATGTATATTCCAATTTCTGAGGAATGTGGTGTATCGTAGCTGCAAGCTGTAATTGAGCTGCCATGTTTGTAATCGGTTGAACCTGTTGTACTGAGCAGTTTAAAGTTCAGACCTGTTCACCTCATTCTAATAACCAGCTTTTTCCACATTGACCTGTAACAACCATAGCTGAGGGCTGTACTGACCCAGGAAATGGATATAATCGTCAGGTCATTGCGTGGAGCCATGGACACTTCTGTACCTCTAATACACTGACTCATCAATTTAATATCATGACTTAAACGTGTAAAAATGCCTCAAGGTGCTTTATAGAACCAATTATTGTACAAACATTGACACTATCCACAGGAGGAGCCATTAGAAAAGGTGACCAAAGCATTTGTAGAGTAAGTTGAATGGAGGAGAGAGGTGGGGAAGGTGAGGGAGCAATATCCAGAGCTCAGGCCCCAAGCAGCTCCTGTGAGGAGTTACTGAAAGCCAGGCTGCTCAAGAGGTAGAGTTAGAGGCAGCAGCAGGGGCTAGCTTGGAAAAGTGTGAGGCTGGAGCCCTGGAAGGACACAGGCCGGGAGAACGCCTGGCAGGGATTCAAAACAGATGTTGAGAATGTTCAAACAGAAGTATTGGTGGAATCGGGAGCTGATGTATGTCAATGTGTGCACCGAGGATGGACTGAACTGGGCTTTGTGTGTGTGAGGATCCAGGTGTGTGTTGGATTGAAGATGAGGAATTGAGTCTCGAGGGACAGCGGACGATAACAGTGGATAGATGTAACATCTCATTTGCAACAACAGGTACTGTTTATGTACGTGTTTACCACAGGCAGACTGGCCTATATCACGGATTGTTAAACACACTTACACTGAGGAGAACAGGTTCTGTTTTCTTCCTCACTCTGGGCAGCTTGTGGCATTGAGTGGACCATTCCATTGATCACTGTCGCTGCTTGGCTTGTGGGTGTCTCACTCTCTCTTTATATTGTCTCACTCCATTTCACTTTAAATGTCTGTGTCCCTTTCGTTTTCTTTTTTTATAAACTACTGCAACAGCTCCTCGCTGTCTCCACCTCAGTATTGGCAATCATCTTGTTTTGCGCAGACAGAATTATTAAAACACATTTGACATCTGGGGGGGTGGGCTATTCACCTGGACAGATTTAAGCCAGTGTTTGTGCTTCACACAGCTCTGTGTGATTGAAGATGTTGGGACTGTTGTCCTTGGAGAAGGTTAGGTTAAGAGGAGATGGGATAGGGGTGTCTCAAATCAAGGGGTCTGGGCAGGGTAGAGGGGGAGACACAGATTCAATCAGTGGAAGGATTGGGAACAATTGGTTTTAACGTAATTGGTGACACTAGGAGTAAGTTTTTTTTAACCCAAAGTCTGAAATGTGCTCCCTGCAGGGGTGGGGGGTCAGGTTCAATCGATGGAGAATGAGATCATCATTGAGAAAGACGAGATGTACACAGATATGGGCAAACATGGGAGTGGGACAGAGTGGGTGTTACAGAGACCCAGCACAGACATGATGAGCCGAACAGCATCCTGTGCACTGCAAACATTCTGGAATTTAATGAGATCCCCTACCTCCTGCCCTCTTACCCCCAGCCTCCTGACACTCCTCCCCCTCCCCCTCACCCCCGCTGCCTCCTGACCACCTCTCCCCCAGCCCCTAACCCCCTGTAGCCTCCTGCCCCTGCCACTCAGCCCCTGCTGGGGTGAACAGCCCTGTTTCAGACCCTGGTTTCTGGAGCAGAGCTGGTGAATGTGCCTTTTTCTGATGGGATGTTACATTAAGGTGCAGACCACCTTCCTGAGGTGGATATAAAAGCCTCGAGGGGTAATATTCTCAACAGCAGCTCTGCACATGGGACCTGGGTGGGTGCTGTATCCCAGACAATGTTAAATCATTAACCAACTAACTTTGGGGAAACATCCCAGAACCCTAGCCATAGTGCCATTCATAGGATCCTGCCATGTGCAAAATGGCAGGTTGAGTTTCCTGTACTACAACAGTGACTACACACCCAGGCTATGTAAAGTGTGAAGTGCTATGGGAATTCCCCAGGTTTTGAAAGGCACTACATAAATGCCGGTCTCTGATTCACTCACCAAGGGCTATTACCTTGTCCTGACAGTAAAGCTTAATGCCCCGCCTTGAGCTAGCTGTTGTGGCCGGAAATGATGTGAGATTGGTTTTAATGGCAGGGTATGACACAGTGTGAGATCACATTGAGGGTGAGGGTGTGTTTTTACAGAGATCCCCCTTTGTCCAGCAGACAGTCTCACTCATACTCATAGACCTCTCACTGCAATTCCGTCTCACAGACCTCGCTAAATCGAGCAGCTCTGTGCTGGTTGGGCCATGATGGGCTAAATCAGGCTGAGCCAGGCCAATCTGAGTCAGGCTGAGCCATCCCAAGCAGCCTCTGAGTGATCAATGATTCCATTATTCTGATGCTTTGTAAAAACAGAACATCAATGTTGCTCCTGGTTTCCTGGACCAGCCTGTTTCGTGAAAGCACCAGACAAAGGCTGAGTGCTGTCCCAGCTCTTTGTAAGCTCATTGTCAGATTTGTCCTCTTATGGAGTTTCCGCAGTCAAATGTAGATATGAGGTCTCAGTAGCCGTTCACTGTGAAGAGAAGCCAAATCAGAAAGGGCCCTGCAGCCAACACCACACTCCCTTACTCAGAAACACAAAGTCTTTGGCAGGAACACCGTTATTGAAACAGAATCAGAGGAAGTGCTGCAAACACTCAGCAGGTCTGGCAGCATCTGTGGGTGGTGGGGGGGAGTGGAGAAAGAGAGAGAGAGAGAGACGACATTCTGAATCCTATCAGCCAGTCCAGTGACTGGACTCGAAGCATTATCTCTCAGTTTCTCTCTCTTTATCGATGCTACCAAATTTCTACAGCATGTTCTTTGTTTTTGTTTCAGATCTCCAGCCTGGGCCAGTCATTGTGTTTATTCCAGTTGGTGTGAGCTGGGTGCAGTTGACCATCACACAATGTTCAATAGCTGTTGGTCAGATTGCCCTATTTGGTGTGTGTGGTACTGGTTACCTGCAGCTTCTATTCCTTTAGCTGGCTGTAATTAGAAGCTTCATGTTTCAAATGGTCCAATTGCTTGCCTCCATGTCATATTTGCCTGGATAATGACAAGCTGTGGATCTCCATTGGGCACAGGGTAATGGTGTCTTGGAGGGTGTGTTCAGGCAGGATGCAGGTAGGGATGGGTAAACAGAGTGGCCTGGGGGAGGGTGGTAAAAGAATAGCCTGGGTGAGAGATGGGGTTGTGTGTGTGAGGGAATCAGCTCTGGGCCTTGGGCAGTGTGGTTTTGTGACGACAGCATTGCTGGGAATCGGCAGGACCAGATCGGCAACATGTGTCCAGGTGTGGCCTGTCAAAGATGGCACAAGCTCCAGGAATGCCAGTTTTGCCAGTGATTATTTGTGGAGGTCCAAGAGTGGTGTATTGTGAGATAGGGTTCCAATCAGACATCATCAGGGTGAAGAAGGTAGTTAATGAGGTGAGTTTGGTAAAATATGGCACTTAGTCAAAAAAGGGAAGACTCAGTCTGGTTTGAATTGATGAAACTTTTCATCTCATCACCGTCAACAGCAATTATACATTCTGAATCTTGCTTTTCATCGAATCCCTACAGTGTGGAAGCAGGCTATTCAGCCCATCCACACCGACCTTCCAAATAGCATCCCACCCAGACCACTACCCTATCCATGTAAGCCTGCATTTCCCTGTGGCTAATCCACTCTAACCTGCATATCTTTGGATGTGGGAGGAAACCGGAGCAAACCCACACAGACACAGGGAGAATGTACAAACTCCACACAGACAGTCGCCCGAGGCTGGAATCGAACCCAGGTCCCTGGTGGCATGAGGCAGCAGTGCTAACCACTGTGCCACTGTGCCACCCTGGATTGCATAACAGTTCCAGGAGTATAACAAAACATTTGACCCATCTGTCTCACTGTTGTGTTTATTGGTAACTGACCAAAGCAGAGAGCGAGCCTGAATTTCAGTTCATGCCCAGATTGCCAATGGTCATTCCATTCCCCTCTCCCAAGGCTCTCTCTCTGATGATGAAAGAGCCAACTGTGGGGTCTGGAATCACACACAGCCCCTCACAGCAACACACAGCCAGCTTCTGATCAATCTCTGGGCAATGGAGAGGGGATAAAAATCAGCCTGGGGCCCCCATGCCACATTTGGAGTCAACAATGAGGATGGAGTTCAGGCTTGGTTGCAATGCACCCCACGTTTGAATAGCCCGCTAACATTCAAGAACTAGGCTGACACATGGGCTCAGAGATTGTACAGAATGGCTCATTGCCAGGAATCATAGACCTTACCAGAGCTCGGGAACATATTTCTCCACAGAGGGTAAGGGAAATAAATAGTTCACTCCAGCCTCAATGACCACTTTCTTGTCACCTTATACAGCAGACCATCCCTGAGCTATGTGATCTCTCTCACCCAGGGATCAATGGACAGGAATCCATTGGAAAAGAATTGGAATTGATTTGGAAACTTCACTTGATGGTGAATGGGAGAAGTACAATTTGATTTCAGATGCTGCCCTCCTGCACCACGAGAGCTGTTCGCAGACACCCAGGGCTTAGCCCCTTGGCCTCGGTTCCTGGTATATTACTGCCATAGCTTTCCTAACTCAGTTCCTCCCCCTTTAACGTGAGGCAATGAAAAGCTTTAGCCTCTTTATTCTGTACATCTTCCTGTACTTAATTCTGTTTACTTTATGGGCAGCACGGTGGCTCAGTGGTTAGCGCTGCTGTTTCTCAGCACCAGGGACCCAGGTTTGATTCCACCCTTGGGTGACTATCTGTGAGGAGTTTGCACATTCTCCCCGTGTCTGTGAGAGTTCCCTCCGGGTGCTCCAGTTTCCTCCCACAGTCCAAAGATGTGCAGGTTAGGGTGGATTGGCCATGCTAAATTGTCCCATAGTGCCTAGGGATGTGTAAGTTAGGTGGATTAGCCATGGGAAATACAGGGATAGGGTGAGGTGCTCCCAATGGTCAGTATGGACTCGATGGGCTGAATAGCCTGCTTCCACACTGTAGGGACTGCATAATTCACAGCAAAGTATTCAACCGTGTTTTCTTTTTCTGTTTCTTTAATCTACAAACAATATTAATTACCGAAAACAATTGATTTGATCTGTAATTAAGAGTATTACTGTTGTAGAGCAACAAGTCCGTGTTCTCTGCAACTGTAAGCCATTAAGGTCACACTGAGAATCTTGCAAAGTGTACACAGCATTTAGCCAAAAGGCTTCAAGTATTTCCTCCCATACAAAACAATGAACTTAAAATAAGCAGGTTAATGGATTTGTTAAAAGACATCAACCATAAATTTACTGCCTTTCAGCATACTTTCACCCCATTCACATTAGCAATCTCTCTCTCTCTCTCTTTCTTTCTGTCACAATTAGATCATTTTCAATGATTATTTGTTCAAATGAACAAGGAACAAGAGTATCAGAGATAGTAGGAACTGCTCCTCTGATGCTGCTTGGCCTGCTGTGTTCATCCAGCTCTACACCTTGTTATCAAGGAACAAGAGTAGGCCATTTGGCCCTTTCAGCCTGCTGCACCATTCAATAAGATCATGGCTAATCTGATTTCACCATAACTCTACATTCCTGCATATCCTGCATAATCCCCTTAGTCATCAAGAATCTATCTTCCTCTGCATTAAAAATATTGAAATTTTCTGCATCCACTGCCTTTTGAGGAAGGGAATTCCAAAGGCTCTCAGCCCTCTGAGAGAAAAATAAGCTTCTCATCTCTGTCTTAAATTGTCCCTGAAATAACTTCACAGAGGCCAGTATCCCATCACTACGTCACCCTTTATTTACACATGGAGAGTCCTTGAAACTGATCCAGATCCCTCAGAGCCAGCTCTCAGAGTGAGCAGAACCCCTGACACTCCTGTTTATATCTGTCAGCCACGGCTCCCTGATTGGACCAGGTTAACAGCCCCAATCAAGGAACTCCTATTCTATGAGGTCCACCTGCCAACATCATTACAGTCGCTACAGTCTCCCCCCCGACCCTTTATTTTATTTCATGGGATGTGGGCATTGCCAGCTGGGTCAGTATGTATTGCTGATCACTAGTTGCCCTGGAGAAGGTGGTGGCGAGTCGGCTTTCTGAACCACCAAAGTCCATGGCGTGTAGAGACACCCACAGAGCCATTGGGACTGGCCTAGACCAGAATACTACAGAGGGTCTCCCTCCAAAACTTGGGGCGGCACAGTGGTTAGCACTGCTGCCTCACAGAGCCAGGGACCTGGGTTCGATTCTAGCCTTGGGCAACTGTCTGTGTGGAGTTTGCACATTCTCCCCGTGTCTGCGTGGGTTTGCTCCGGTTTCCTCCCACAGTCCAAAGATGTGCAGGTTAGGTGGATTGGCCATGCTAAATTGCCCGTAGTGTTCAGGGATGTGCAGATGAGGTGGGTTATAGGGGGATGGGTCTGGGTGGGATGCTCTGAGGGTCGGTGTGGATTTGTTGGGCCGAAGGGCCTGTTTCCACACTGTAGGGATTCTATGATTGTCGCCATATACCCTCTTCCTTCTCCTCCCAAATGCCCTGGGATTAAAGTCACTGAAACGTCTCCTGCTCAGACTGACCCCTTCCCAGGACCTCCAACAGGTGAACTCCACCTTTCCCTGCCACAATCTTCAAACCTCAAACCGTTTACCACCCAATGACCAGGGACTGAAGGGTTACCTTACCATGGGCAGATTACAAAGACTAGACTGTACTGCTTGAAATTTTTTTTTAAATTCACTTGCGGAACGTGGGCATCGCTGGCTAGGCAGCATTTATTGCCCATCCCTAATTGCCCAAAGGGCAGTTAAGAGTCAACCACATTGCTGTGGGTCTGGAGTCACATGTAGGCCAGACCAGGTAAGGATGGCAGTTTCCTTCCCTAAAGGACGTTAGTGAACCAGATGGGTTTTTCCAACAATTGACAATGGATTCACGGTCATCATTACACTCTTAATTCCAGATTCTGTACCGAATTCAAATTCTACTATCTGCTGTGGTGGGATTTGAACCTGGGTCCTCAGAACATTAGCTGAGTTTCTGGATTAATAGTCCAGTGATAATACCACTCTACCGTTGCCTCCCCTTGAAGGCCGAAGATGGAGAGGATGGATTAATTGTGATCGTTAAACAATTCAGAGTTGTCAGAGAGAAACTGGGTGCTTGCTGGGGGTAGGCAGTGTGATGATGTGAATTATAGATCTTTAGGGCCAATGACAGCAAATCCGTCTTCATGTAAAATTTCAAGGCAACCTAGAACTCTCCCCAAAAACAGGTGCTGAGGCTTGGGGGTCGATTGAAAATGGATGATTGCTCAGCTTTAAGACTCGAGAAGCCGGCAGACAGTTGGAGTTACAATACAAATCAACCCTGGTGTAGATGAGTGGTGAAACACATTAAGGAGGTGGAATGATAGACTTCTCTTCCTATAATCACTCGGTTTCATTTCCTCTTCTGCATGCTGTTTCCATCCTGCCTCATCCTCTCTTGAAACCCATCAATTCCTTTTTAAAGCGAGAATGTAAAAAATGCAGCTGACCCAGATTCTCTTGGTTTCGATGAAATGAGGGATGAGACTGGAGCTTACAATAAAAACAGGTAAAAACATGGGACTTGTGATCAAACCAGTCTTTACTGGTTGGGAAAGAATCCAATTAATCTCATCCATTCCAATTAGTCTGCAACAGGGCAAGAGAATTGTTTGCTAGAGCAGCAGTGAGCATGAAAAAATACTTCAGCAATGTTCTCTTATTAATCACTATTATTCAAAATTCATTTAGTGCCAGAGGTGGGGTTTCAGAATTTACAAATGCATGGATTTTTTTTTTATCTGCACTGACAGGCTTGCTGGAAGATGAATGTGTTCTCAACAATGCTTCCCTCAAGCCCTCCCTTATATTGCAGGTCTCACGCTGCACTGGCACTTGCTGCCTATTTATAACTCTATTTTGCTGATGACTGCCTCTGCCTGGGCTCAAGCAGACCCTGTGTAATGATCCACATTTCATGTAGGAGCCGAGATCAACCAGACAGCTATCCTCAACCACCAAGAGTCAGACTGACTCCGCACTGAGAGGAGGATTGATGCCAGTTCTATAACCCCAACACCACCAGATCGAGCTGTACAGCACAGAAACAGACCCTTCAGTCCAACTCACCCATGCCGACCAGATATCCTAAACTGACCTAGTCCCATTTGCCAGCATTTGGCCCATATCCCTCTAAACCCTTCTTATTCATGTACGTATCCAGATGCCTTTTAAATGTTGTAATTGTACCAGCCTCCACCACTTCCTCTGACAACTCATTCCATACATGCACCACCCTGTGCGTGAAAAAGTTGCCCCTTAGGTCACTTTTAAATCTTTCCCCTCTCACCTTAAACCTAAGCCCCTCTAGTTTTGGACTCCCCTACCCTAGGGTACCTTGCATATTCACCCCACACTTGGGGACGGGGTGTGATCCCCAGCTCAAAACAGGGAATGAAACCAAGTGAAACATCAAAGTCCAGGTCAGTCCTCCCCTCAATCCGAGTCCATAGCTCTGCTCTTCAAGATGTCAAGAGAAGGAAACCTGGGCTGATTTTCCTTTCTGCAATTCCCAGCTGTTCAAGATTAAGTTCTGTCAACCATTTTTTAACATGTTCATTCATAGGATGAGGGCATCACTGGCCAGGCCAGCATTTATTGTCCATCCCTAATTGCCCCAGGAGCAGGTACACATCAACCATGTTATTGCGGGTCTGTACACTAAACCAGGTAAAGACAACAGATTTCCCACATTAGTGAACCAGATGGGTTTTTCTCCCCCCCCATCAACTGACAACAGTCAGCATTAGACTCTTAATTCCAGACTTTTATTGAAATCAAATTCCACTGTCAGCCATTGTGGGATTTGAACCTGGGCTCCCCAGAACATTAGCTGGGTCACTGGAGTAACAGTCCTGCGATAATTTGTTTTAAATTTCAAACATATCCTTTATTCATAAAAGATATCTTTGTATATATACATAGACACAAATACAGTTCTGGTCTGTACCGTAGCATATCAAGGAAACAAACAAACATTGGAGTTTGACTCTATTCAAACAAACCAAAGACATCTCTTACACATACAAAACTATATTTACATGGATTGAGGCACCAGGAGGGTCTGATAACTGAACTGACCCACAATGAACTTCAGCAGGAAGACCTCAGTCTTTCCCCACTGCACATTGGCAGCAGATGCCCCAAGCTTTAGTGTACAGCCCTGGACCTTGGAATGTGCCAGTTGCAATACCACTAGGCCAGTACCTCCCCTTGCAGCACAGAATCCGAGATTCCAGTCCTGTGAGGCTTTGTCCTTTACTTCTGAATAAATGTGACCAACATCAAGCCTCCTCCAATGTCAGTTGGTTCATTGCTGACTGTGGGAGCTCACTTTGCACAAAACTGCAGCTGCATTTGTCTACATAACTGCAGTGATTGCATTCTCTATATTGGGAGGCGGCTTGAAATGTGACGAGGTGCAGTATAAATACAACTTTGTCTTTCATCATTAATATTGCTTTCAGTGTGTAGCAGACACTTGGTGTCATTTGCTCTAATTGTCTTGGTATTAAATATTTTAGTTTAATGGGTTTGTGGGTTTATGAAGCTTTTTTCTGGATTGTGAATGCAAGGTAATTAATATTTCTCTGCAATTGTCCCAGTAATTTACATTAGGAGTACCAACTTCACTTCACAATGCAAATAGAAGTGAACGAGAATAACCTTGCAGTGAATAAAGAGGTGATAATTGTTTTACCTCAGATCCCTAGTGAAAACTCAAATTTATATCTTAATTAAATTGTATAGGATTCCAGCAACCAAACAAATCAGAATGAGGCCATTCAGCTCACCTGGTATGTGAGAGGGTTAGTATTCTGTCTATTCATAAGATGAGGAAACAGCTTTAATAAAGGGTTTGATTTTATTTGATTTATTATTTTCACATGCACCTAGGTACTGTGAAAAGTTTTGTTTTGTGAGCAGTACAGGCAGATCATACCATACAAAGAGCATTAGGGAAATAAAACAGAGTGAGGAGCACAATATTATGGCTGCAGAGAAGGTGCATAAAGAGTGAGATCAACATTAAATTTAACATTAGAGAGGTCCATTCAGCAGTCTAATAGCAGCAGGAAAGAAGCTGTTCTTGAATCTGTGTTTTCAAACTTTTATATCATCTGCCCAACAGGAGAAGGTGGAAGAGAGTATAACCAGGGTGGGAGGTGCCTTTGATAATGTTGGTTGCTTTTTTGAGGCAGCGGGAAGTATAGTTGTCAGAGATTATGACTTGCCCATGACTACCCTGCTCCCTGCCATCTCCCCTCCAGTTTTAAGAACCTCCTTAATTAGCCTCAGAGATAGCAGGAATCCTTCAGAAGCATTTCTCCCTGCGACTCACATCCAGCTCTGCACCTTGTTATCCTTAATTAGCCTGCCTTTTTCGTATTCCTTTTCTCTAACTCATCATTCTCTGCTCATCCTACATAAACCCGTCTCTTTTGTTTAAACCTCATTAAGCTTTCTCAAGGTATTTTTCTCTACATGAAACAAAAGGAAGAGAAACTTGCATTCAAGTAACATGCTAATGACTGGGATAACATGTCTTTCCAATGGTAGAGGTTAAGAGCTAAATATTGTTCAGTACGTTGGGGATAACGCCTTAAAAT
This sequence comes from Rhincodon typus, assembly GCF_021869965.1. Classification (NCBI taxonomy): domain Eukaryota; kingdom Metazoa; phylum Chordata; class Chondrichthyes; order Orectolobiformes; family Rhincodontidae; genus Rhincodon; species Rhincodon typus. The sequence continues at coordinate 21,970,148 of NC_063367.1, read as the reverse complement.
AGGGCTAGAGCCTTAGACCCCATCTGAAAGGCAGCACCCTCCCAATGCAGCGCTCTCCCAGGGCTGCATCAGCCTGATTTATATGCTCAAAGCTGTGGAGAGGGATGTAGAGTGGGACAGGATGGGAGCAGGAGGGGATATGGGGTGGGAAAACTGGGATACAGAGGGCATGGCTCAGACTAGAGAGTGTGTTTCCATTGGCAGTATGATTGGTATTGGAGGGGGGAACAAAAGTTGGAACAATCTAATGCTTTACTCCTCACTGTCCTGGTCAATATTTGTGCCTCATATTGCTACATTTCCCACATTATAACAGAGTCTACTCTCCAAAGATTGTTTCATTGCCTGTGAAGCACTTTGGAACATTTTAAATTCATGAAAGACATTACAAAAATGCAATTCTTTTGTTTGGAGCATAACTTTTGATCCCATTATCATTTTAACAAGAATTCTCACACACAGAGTTTCCTTTTGAGACTTTGATGACTTTAGCCATTTTCACAGATTCAATATTTGCCTGTTGAGAATTTCAGAATCAAATCAGCCCTTCTCTTTACTGATACATTTAAAATCATTTTCTCTCTGTAGTTCTATGACATTGTGTCACACCACACACATCCCCCATATCTAAAGCACTGGACAGAGCCAGATTTATAACTCATTCATCAAGAGATTGTTCAGCCAGTTCCTCCGTCAACTTGAGATAAGTAGAAATGCTTTATAAATTGTCATTTCAATGTGGGTTTTCATTCAGCGATATAATCTACTGTTGAATAACTGAAATCACTCACACCAACAAAACATTTTTACCAAACCACTTAGGTTTGTAAGAGATTTCTTGATCAAGTATATCATCACAGTTCAGGCTGAAGAACAAAACAGGGAAAGGTCACTAAAGGAAGCAGATTCCTTGAAGAGATCTATCCCATTTTCTGTCCCTGTCCCTCAACTTGACCTTCTGACTGCGTTTCGACAGTGCCTTCCCTCTCGAGAGACACACACTCACCCGAATTCACTTATACTGCCTGGGTAAAGGGCAACTTTTTCACACAGAGGGTGGTGCGTGTTTGGAATGAGCTGCCAGAGGAAGTGGTGGAGGCTGGTACAATTACAACATTTAAAAGGCATCTGGATGGGTAAATGAATAGGCAGAATTTAGAAGGATATGGGTCAGATGCTGGCAAATGGATCTAGATCAATTTAGGATACCTGGTCGGCATGGATGGGTTGGACTGAAGGGTCTGTTTCCATGCTGTACAATTCTATGACTGTAGGATTGAGGAAGGACTGGATTAGAGTCATAGATTCATACAGTGCCCAATGAGCCTGCAGAGCCATCACCACCACTAAAGATGTGCTAATCCTAATTTCCTGCATTTTCCCATGTCCTCGAATGTTATGATATTTGAAGTGCTCATCCAAGTATTTTTTTTAAAGGGTGTAAGGTTTCCAGCCTTCCCCATCTACCCAGGCAGTGTATTCCAGATACCCACCACCCTCTGAGTGAAAACGTTTTTTTCTCAAAAGCCCTGTGAATCTCTAGCCCCTTACTGTAAAATTATGCCCTCTCATGATTGACTCCTCAACCAAGGGTAACAGCTACTCTCTATTCCCCCTGTCCATGCCCCTCATACACCTCATACACTTCTCTGCTCTGAAGAAAACAATCCGAGCCTTTCTAGTCTCTCCTTTCTAGCTCAAATTCTCCATGGCAGGCAACATCATGGTGAACTGCCTCTATACCCACCAACCGTGCACCCTGCACCATCCCACCCCACCCCACCAAGTGCTACCACATCCTTCCTGGATTGGCTTGGATGTTAGTTTTGGTCAGAAGCAGGGGCAGGTCCATCTTTGACAGGCATCTATTCTCAGTCTTGAGCCCAGTATCAAGGAAACAAATATTCTCCTTAGCCGATGAGCCCCCATTCCCATGTGGAAACTAATTCCCTGACTTACAGTGACTGGGAGCATGAACATACTCCATACCCAATTAACTCAGCATTTAGCACCACGGTGACATTGAAACAGAGGGGACTGAAGTAAAACTGGACTGAAGTGTCTCAAATAATGACAGGTCTCATTTGTTCCAAAGAAAAGTCATTAAAACATCAACTCTGTTTTTCTCTCTCTACTGAGGCTGCCAGACCTGCTGAGTTTCTCCAGCACTTTCTGTGCATGTTTTAGATCTCCAGTTCTGCAGCACTTTCCTCTTCGTTACTGTCAGAGTCAGAAAGTGGGATTGAGTTGGATGGCTCCTTGTGGATCGCACAGACCCAATGGCATGAATGGCCTCCTGTCATACTATACATTTCTATAATTCTGCTCCATATTAGGCCTACTTCAATCTTTGTCACTTGATACTTGTAACGTGTTCCACAACTTGTTGAGTAAGCTCCTGCCCTTTCTTTCTTCCAATGTTGTCATTTTAACTTCCCTGTTTTGGGAAGTGAACCCAGGACACGTTGCCTGACTGAGCTTTCTCAGGCTGAAGTGGTCAGAATAGCAGAACACTGAACCTGGGGCAGTGCGGACAGGACCAGTTGAACACAGGAGGACAGACCCAATGTCAACAAACAAACAGCTAAGGGAGGAGATGGAGAGCACAGGAGACTCAGTTCGACAGGAGACAACAACAGTGAACACTTGTGTCCCATGTCTTTGGAAGTGAGTGTCCAGTTAGTAAAGTCTAATCCCAACAATCTGCAACCTTTGATATTCAAAGGTTATGTGCAGGGGCAAAGGATTTACCTCATTGAATCTAGCAGTGGTCTAGGGGATTGATCAAGATGTTTGAAGCAATTTCGGCATAAATCTGTGTTCCTGTGAACAGATTGATATGTTCAGGGAGACAGGTATAAATTACTCAGGGTCTGAACAGATGAGCTGACATGATGTTTATTTCAGTAGACAGCAGACCCAAGGAATCACAGTTGCAGTACAGAAGGAGGCCATTCAGTCTATGCTAGCTCTCAGCGAGAATCATATTCTGGCTTCCAGCAAGTGAGGATTCACTGAATATCCGGCTTCAACAGATCTCAACAGATCTCAGGGACCACAAACTATTAATAAAGTGTGAGAATTTGCAAACAGTGCTCTCATTTCCAACAGTGAGTGAGTAAGTATTTAACAACAGGGCCCTCTGGAGGTTAATAAAGTGTAAGAGAAGGCATCCTCACCACATCCTGTACCAATGCCAGGTCTCGACTGTACCAACAACACTCTACAGCAAGAGAAATTCTCACGGCAATGCTTGTGTCCTCTCCCCCAGGTTCAAACAGCAGTTCTGTTGATCAAACACTTGTGTCCTTGCAGCCAGCTCCTCAAGTATTCGGAAAAACACCAGCTAAACCAGCTACAGTGAGCATGTCGAAATGGGCTGAAAGGTATCTCCCCTGCTAGGTCCAGTCTTTCAACTCTTGTGGCCAGCCTTCTGGGGGAGAATAAAGAAAATGTTTCAAGGACAACCCTGATGCCATAATTTCCCTTAATGGCCAAGAGGAGCTTGTTCCCAATCTTTTAACTCGGGGACAGCTTGTCCTTCAAACTGTATTATGCTTTGAATGCAAACACCTTAATGATAAGGCAGAATGGCAGCAGAGAAGAAAAGGAAAAGAAAAGGAAACAAAGCAAATCCTGCATTCTGCTGTCGGATCAAGGACCTCAATGGATTTTCCGTGCTATGTGTCCAAAGATCTTAGAACCTCAGCATCCCTACAGTGCAGAGAGAGGCCATTCAGCCCATTGAGTCTGCACCTACCCTCCAAAGAGTATCCCACCCTGACTCCATAACTTCACTTTTAGCACGGCCAATCCACCCTAACCTGCACACCCCTGGGCACTATGGGCAATTTAGCATGGCCAATCCACCCTAGCCTGCACATCTTTGGACCGTGGGAGGAAACCCACGCAGACACGGGGAGAATGTACAAATTCCACACAGACAGTCACCCAAGGGTGGAATCGAACCCGGGTCCCAGGCACTGTGAGGCAGCAGCACTAAGCCTGGTCAACCATACACAGACCCATGGTGGAATCTCATGACCCTGATTAAATATCTTTCTCAGACTGAGGGACAGCTGTCAGTGAGGACCAGGGGAATACAGGCTGTGCTAGCAATTTGTGTCTCCAGCCCGTCAGAATTTGGAGAGGCATTTCCTCGACTTTGCTTGGAGCAAGTGGGAAGAAAAACCACTGGGTCCTTCAAGTGTTTACCTCCTTTGGTAGCTTTAAAACTATGAAGTGTCCAGAGTTGGAGAGAAGGGCTGTTTGATTTGTTGAAGCTACGGTTCTTCAGTTATGGGACCTGCCTGCAGCTGGATCGTACATGCCCTTATCCCCAGGATCCTGTAACATGGCATGTGTCAGTCACTTGCAATCGCTGGGTGTGCAGCGTGCTGACCAGCTTGAGCAATCTGGTTGGCAGTGCGCCCAGGTGAAGCTGATACTATGAGTCCCTTCTGTTCCCCATAAACAGACATTCAAGGCTTTTCCAAATGGCTCACTGCAATCACAGGGTCTGCAAGGCAGCTGCCTTACATCAAGCTAAGCAATACTTAATACAGCCCCAATACAGTTCCAGGAAAACACCATCCAAATTCATCGACCTCTTCTTTCTCCCTCTCCCACTTGCTCAATCAAACTTTCATTGTCATGTTTATTTCTCTCTCTCTCACACATTTCAACTTTGCCTTTCCAGCTGTTAATTATTACAACTGTCTTTCTCTCCCATCTACCTCTGCGAACATATGTCTCTCTCTCTCCTCCCCACCCCCTCGATCTGCTTTGAACAGATTAGAGGAAAAGGTGCAACAAAAACACAGTTTGTGAGTTGGTCAAAGTTAGTGGAAATGTCAGATACGTTATCCAAATCACTCAGAGTGCCCACAGCCTCCGGAAACAGTGGGAGTGGGCCCTGGGTCTAAAGCCTGGGACAGTTCAATCAGGTTGTGAATCCAGAATGACTATTTCTTTCAGACAGCAAGGTACAGGTTTCTTTACGTTCACACTGATAGGACTGTGTTCATGTGTGACCACATCACCTCACCACAATAACAACTCTGTAGCATGAGTTACTCAGTCCTTTCCCAAACTCCACCCTACTGCACCTTAAATTCAAACATCCCATTCTTGTTTGTAAATCCCTCTGAAACACAGTCACATCCTCCAGCCTCACGACCTTCTGAGATAATTGTGCTCCTCAAATTCTGGTTTTGTGAGTGTCTTTGATTTCTATCGTACTGCCATTTGCAGCCAAGCTGCCTGAGCTCAGAAGCTTCAGGATACTCCTCCCAGACCCTCTTCGCCCCCTCCCTCTCTGCTCCCTGAAACCTACTTCTTGGATCAAACTTCCAAATATCTCCTCACGTCACTCAATGCTGCGTGCTGTTCAGGAGTGCTCTACTGAACTCTGGAAAAGCTGTAGGTCTGTGACCATCACTGCCTCAATCTCCATTTGTCTCCCTCCTCAACACGTTCCTATGCCTTCACTCCCACTACAGTCATTGTGCAATGTACGAGAGGTTCAGCAGGAATAAACTGACTAACAATAGACAGGAAGAAGTGAAGACTGTTGGTATCTGATGTAATTGTCTCCATTGCAACCATCTGAGATTGTTCACATCATATTGCCAATCCTCCTATTGGTTTGAGTTTAAACCACGGATGGGATGTGGGATAAACCCCCAGCAGACATCTTCAGTAAAAGGGAGGCTTGATCTTGTTGAAGTGGTCAGGTTTGTTTTGTAGTATTTAATAAGTAGTTACATTCCATCTGAGTTACTGATAATCTCTTGGGAGACCTCAGGTTAGAATTTAAAATAGGGACAGGTTACTCTAAACTGAGATTTACTGGAGGACAATTTAAAACAAACCCCAACAACAAACACTGGCTGGCTCCTCCCACAGGATTGCATCATATCCTGGTGGGCAGAGCTTATCACATGGCGTCAATTAACCCTTTCAGATACTAACTGCTTCATACAACAGGTAATTGAGAGAATGGAAGAATATTGACTAGTTGAAGAGAGAGTGAGTTACAGCCAAGGTGGGAGACAGTAAGAGTATAACTGGGAAATGACCATAAGAGCATCAGAAATAGCAACAAGAGTAGGCCATTCAGCCCCTCAAGCCTGTTCTGCCATTCAATAGGATCATGGCTGATCGGACATATTTCATTTCCTGCCCTTTCCCCATAACCCTCGATTTCCCTGACTGATTGATAACCTAATTCAGCCTTAAATATACACAGGGACTCTGCCCCCACAGCTCTCTGTGGCAAGGTGTTCCAAAACTGTCAACCCTCTGAGGGAAGAAATTCTTCCTCATCTCAGTCTTAAATTGGTGCCACATTATTTTGAGACTGTACCCTCTGGTCTAGACTCTCCCCTGACGGGAAACCTCCTCTCAATATTTACCCTGTCAAGCCCCTTAAGAATCTGATATATTTCAATGAGATCACCTCCCATTGTTCTAAACACCAGTGAGTAGAGTCCCATCTTGTTTAGCCTTTGCTCATAAAACAACCCCTCCAATACTGTGGTTGTACAATACACAGAAGGAATCAGGCTGTTGAAATGAGAATTTACTTCGTATTATTTCACTTAGAACAAAGAATAAAGAAAATTACAGTACAGGAACAGGCCCTTCAGCCCTCCAAGCCTGCACCGACATGCTGCCCGTCACAACTAAAACCCCCTACCCTTCCGGGGACCATATCCCTCTATTCCCATCCTGTTCATGTATTTGCCAAGCCGCCCTTTAAAAGTCACTATAGTATCTGCTTCCACTACCTCCCCTGGCAGCGAGTTCCAGGCACCCACCACCCTCTGTGTAAAAAACTTGCCTCGTACATCACCTTTAAACATTGCCCCTCGCACCTTAAACCCTTAGCCCCTGGTAACTGACTCTTCCACAGTTGTTACAGAGTGCACAGTTGTCAGTTATTCAGTTTGCTTCACCAAAGTCAAGAACGCACCAAACAGGGACAGAAAATGTCAGAGGTATTCCCATCTCCAGGTCACAGGCCAACGTCGGTCAATATCTGGTTACTGAGGGGATAGCTCCACCCTCCACACAGAGCCACCCAGCAACAGCTTCTAACAGGCAGCTAGAGATGAGTAACAAAGGTTGCCTTACCAGCACCAGCCACATCCTGGGGTTACAGGTACTTCCTTGCTGGAAAATGATGGGGTTGTGGATCACTGCTGTACATCATTTACAGGAGCGACTTGGTCTCAGAATCAGGACAACAATTTTGCGATTTCCAGAAGCCACCAAATCGGTCAATGTGGGAGCACAGGGGAGGACTACAACAAAATACAGGAAAACATGAATAAAATTCCAGAATGAGAATGCTGCCGAAAAATAAACTTCAACACAGATCAGTCAGGTGGTACAGTTTAGTCAGAAAAATAAGGGCATTGATAAGGAGCAACAGAACAAATCACTAACTCAGATTGTGAATAAGGCCATTAAACAAAGCAAACTCAACTCTGATTTCATTCCTAGAGTAGTAGGATAGAAAAGCAGAGCACTGACATTGTGTTGAATTTTCAGATAGACTGCAGTTGATCCACATGGAGACACAAATGTCCTGGTGACATTATAGTGACACTATTAATTCAGAGATCCAGGCACTGACCCAGGGGCCAGGTTCAAATCCTGCCATAGCACATGGTGGAATTCTGGAATTAAAGATCTCATGATGACCTTATTGATTGTCATGACAAAATCCATCTTGGGGGCTATCTCGTATCTCATATATAAAATTCTAACAAGACGAGACAGGTTAGATCCATGTGGGATGTTCCCAATGGTAGGTGAGTCCAGAACTAGGGGTCACTGTTTAAGGATAAAGGGTAAACAGTTTAAGACTGAGATGTAGAGAAATGTCTTCAAGAGAGTTGGGAATCTGTGGAATTCACTGACACAGAAACAGGCAGAGGCCAAAACTTTATGCATTTTCAGGGACAAGTTACATATAGCTCTTGTTACATATAGCTGAAAAGGTCAAGGGATATGGGGAAGGGTGGATTAGGGTATTGAGCTTGATGATCAGCCGTGATTATAATGGGTGGTGGAGCAGGCTCAAGAGGCCAGATGGCCTACTCCTGCTCCTATCTTCTGAGGGTCACTAATGCCATCCTTACCCAGTCTGACCTACATGTGACTCCAGACCCATAGCAATGTGGCCAACTCTTAACTGCCCTCTGGGGCAAATCTAGTGAATACAACATACTAATTAGGAACAAGAGTAGGCCATTCAGCCCCTCGAACCTGTTCCTCCATTTAATAATATCATGGCTGACCTGATTGTGGCCTCAGCTAAACTTTCCTGCCTAACCCCTATCATCTTTAACTCCCTCGTTGGTCAAGATTCCATCGACTTCTGCATTAAAATTCCAGAAAGTTTGTAAATGCCCACTCCCCATTGCTAACAGGCTGCAGCATTTCCCTGTGACAGTTTGACTGACCTTCCATTTCCTGCTTTCTGTCTCCTTCCTTTTTTGAATGCAGGAGTTAGATTTGCTGGTTTCCAATCTGATGGAGCCTTTCAAAAACCAAGGGAATTTTGTACAATTCTGACCAGTGCGTTTGTTATCTCAGCTGTCAGAGTTTGGATTTCCTTTTGAAGTTGGCAAAACTCAGCCACTGGAACGTGGCTTACTCCTTTTTTGTGTTACACAAGCAGGAAATGCTGGAGAAACTCAGCAGGTCTGGCAGCATCTGTGGAGAGAAAGCAGAGTTAAAGTTTTGGGTTTGATAACCCTTCTGCACGACTCCTGTTTCTATGTTCCTTTCATTTAAATGCCCCAATCTTGTCCCTATGTTCCTAACATAGAAAATAGCAGTAGGCCGTTCGGCCCTTTGAGCCTGCCCCATCATTCAATGTGATCATGGTTGATCATCCAATTCCGTCCTCTGTTCCTTTCTCCCCACAGAAACATAAAGTTACAAGAAACTTTGCTAAAATGGAATTTAGACTGTGAAGGTCTACAGACCCAACAATGAATGAAGAGGCTGGGCTCTTTTCTCTAGAAAAGACAAGACATGAAATGATTGCATTCTAAACAGCTTGGGAAGGTTTTAATAATATAGAATGCATCCCCAAGGATCATTGGACTCAAAATGTTAACTCCGTGTCTCTCTCTCTCTCTCCACAGACACTGCCAGACCCGCTGAGTTTCTCCAGCATTTTCTGTTTTAATTTCAGATTTCCAATATCCACAGTTTGTTGCTTTTTTTAAGGTTTTAATAGGCAATGAGAGGAAGTTTTCACTTGTGGGTGCGATCAGACATGGGGCCATAAACATAAAACTGCCACAAGTTAATTTTACAGGGAATTTCTGTAATGGGGAAATGTTTAGAATGTGACCATGGTTAACACAGAGAGCAGTGAAGGTGCTGAGCAAAGGATCCACCTCTCAGCTGTCAGTACAAAAGGCACAGGCTGTGTTGAAGTTGATGGGGCTTGGAAAGCTGAGAGAGTGTGTTGATAGGCCCACAGGTTTAACAGTGCTTGAAAAGTTCCAAGGAATAAATGCTCCTCCGTCCAAAATCAGACCTTTGGTACTTCACACACAGTAAAACAAATCTGGCTCACTTTGTAAATACCCAAGCTGACATGTTCTCAGATCCCATTCTCATTTCTCATCCTCTTCTCTCACATGTTCAGTTCAAATCAAATCAACAGCTCAGAATCCCATTCCAACCCATCTGTTCTGCAGCTTCCAGGTCTCTCTGGCTCTCTGGCTCTCTGGCTCTCTGGCTCCCTCGCTCCCTCGCTCCCTCGCTCCCTCGCTCCTTTCACCGACAGTCAATTATCTCCCTATCTCCAGCTCAACAGATTCTGCAACATGGGCCTTCACTTTATATCAAGACTTTGCAATCAAAATGAAAATTCAATCATCAAAGAATTCTATGAACTAAGTTCATGTGTGTGATGTGCTGAGTAATTAACTTATTGAAAACTGTAATTAGAGAAGGGTTTTGTTGTCCATGTGTGGGGGAGGCTGTGGGCTACACTCATGAAATGCTAATTAACACCTAATTAACATGACTTTAATTAGCTGTCTGATTAGCCTGAAGAGTTGGAAGGAGATTTATTCCTCTGCTTGTCCCGAGTGTTACTCTATGGCTATTAAAGGTACAAAAATCATAGTTTAGTATGATTCATAAATAAATTTCCTTTCTGTTGCCCATCAAGTATTGCCCACCCTTGAGATTCCACGACAGAGACATTGAGAAATGGAGTGAGTGATTGGTTTTAGCTCTGGGGCCAGCCAATAGACTTCCTGAGTATGAACTGGTCCCTCAAGGCAAACCACACAAAGACAAATAACTATTTTTATAGAGAAATAAATGTCAAACTGATGGAAGTGAAGAACATTGGACAGGGGTTTGATGGGAATTTTAAAGCTTCAGGCTTTTAGGGAACATTCCTCCCAAATGTGACCCAATATGAAGCAATGGCCATCACTCAGCAATGTAATGAGAGGCCGCATCTAGAGTCTGTCACTGAAGCATTGTCCCCCTCTCAATATTCTACCATCTGTATCAAATCAGGACCTCTCCCCACTGACCCACCCACCTCCCCGCTGACCCACCCGTGCCCCCACTGACCCACCCGCCTTCCCACTGACCCACCCACCTTCTCACTACCATCTCCTTCTCTGATTCCAAAAACACATTGGGTTCTCTCAGGATTCCATTTACACTGTTCACCTTATTGTCCCTGCCAGATTTCAGAATCCACACTTCAGTCCTTGGCTGAAACATATTCTCCTGAGCTCCTGTGTTACCTCCCCCACACGCAGACACACACACACACACACACAGACACACACACACACACACACACACACACACACACACACACACACACAAACCCCCATACATGCACACACAGCATCCGCAGCTCTTTCGGTTTTTATTGGTTCTCTAAGCTACCTGGTTAACATTGAATTTGACCTCAAATGTGTGAGGGGTGGGTGAAAGCAGTCCCTTACTTGGTGAAAGATTGCAATCTTGCAAGCAGACAGCCGCCTGTGGGTGGGATGCACTTCTTTTCCCTGCAATTCTCTCAATGTTGCCCCTTGGTTCATGTAAAGCTGCTGTTCACTCTGCCATTCGCCAAGCCTTGGAGAGCCTCTCACTGTGACTGAAGTCTAAACAAACACATTGCAGTCCCCTGTTCCTTTCTGAGCTGGGCACTGGCTGCACTTGGAAAGATGGGTCCTACCAGCTGTCACAGCATACCCATGAAGCCATGAGCCCTGGAACCAAGGTGGGCAGCTCACTTTACTAACAGGCAGTCTCCAGAAGATTACAGCCTTGCACAGTGATGTAAACAGCCTCCAGGGTGAGACTTTCAAGGAAGGACTAGATTGATGAGCTGCAGACTCACAGTTGGAGATGTTAATGTGCCTCCTGTTAACTCAGTGCAAACAAAATTCAAGCCGAGAGAGAGAACATTTTCAACAGCTGGCAAGTACAGATCTTTCAAAGAGACGCAGAGCACCAGACTCAATGGACTGAACTTACATCGCAATGTTCTAATTCAGCATCTCACGTCGCTCAGCATGTGTTTAACATTCCTCTGTAGCATCACTTTATTATCTCACCCCACCAATCCCTGTGCTGCTTCATGTCTGAGTCCACGCACACATCCCCCAGTGTTCATTACAAATGTGTAGTCATGGGCTATTGGACCAGCAGTGAGAGGCCGCTGTCTCTGCTCCCAGTCTTACAACAACTCACATTCTCCAGGAATGATGTCCCTGCCTGATGGTTCCACTGGGCCAAGGCCGGTCCTGTCGAGATGACCAGATTCAGAAAGGGGCTGCTCTCTCACAAGGCAGCACCTTCAGGGAAGAGAAGAACATGGCCCCCAGAACAAACAGACAAGGACTTTCATCAGATGAGTACCAAGATCTTTAATCTTCTAGTCTGTGAACAAAATTCAAGCTATTATTGACTAAAGATTTACAAGATTGTTTGGTGAATCCAGCTGGTTTCTGCTGGTACATCTGTTCAACGTTGTTCAGCTGTTACAGCGTTGGGGGTGTGAGAGGGACAGTGTGACAGAGACAGCGTATTTGTGTGTGGAAGCCCAGCTGTGAGTGGCCACATGAGGAGAATGAGTTCAGATTCTGTTTTGTTATGAGGCAAGCTCCTTATATTATCACAGTATCACAGCAAGTGCCCTGAGGGGATAAATAATCCCAGAGTCCATCTTAAACAGGGCCACTTACAGCATAACAAGCCAATAGAAAGGTACTACAGTCCTACCCTAATATTAACCCAGACACTGAAGTAGCTACAAATGTAATATTTGTCAGTATCAGGGGCTGTGATAAACATCTGTTGGATCTTTCAATGTCATGTTACCTCCATCTGGTAATTAGATATCGTGTCATACAGCATGGAAACAGACCCTGTAGTCCAACCAGACCATGCTGACCATAAGCCCAAACTAAACTAGTCCCACCTGCCTGCTCCAGGCCCATATCCCTCCAAACATTTCTTATTTATGTAGTTATCTAAATGTCTTTTAAATGTTGTAACTGTACCCACACCCACCATTTCCTCTGGAAGTTCATTCCACTAACAAACCACTCTCTGTGTAAAAAGTAGCCCGTTGTGTCTTTTTAAAATCTTTTTCCCTCACCTTAAAAATGTGCCCCCTAGTCTTGAAATGCCCCACCCTAGGAAAAGACACCTGCCATTTGCCTTATCTATACTCCTCATGATTTTATAAACCTCTATAAGGTCACCCCTCAACCTCCCATGCTCCAGTGAAAAAGTCCCAGTCTATCCAGCCTCTCCCTATGGCTCAAACCGTCAACAACTGATACAAACATTGCCATGTTCGTGCCATGTTAGGTACAGAGACCTTGCTGGAGCCGATGGCAGTTCAGCTTCACCCTGCTGTGAAATGCAATATTGCCACTTGGGGAGGTGCAGGAAGTGCCCAGTGGAACCCTGCAGCTGTCAGTGTATTCCGAGAGAAGGGGAGAACAATGTGTAATCACACACCCACTCCATTTCCAGGGTGACCTGACCACACTGCACTAGTGTTCAAGCAACAGACCCACAGCACAACCTCGCCGCCTGCACCCCCTCCACGCCTGTACCCTCTTCCCACCTGTAGCCCCTCCCACCTATACCCCATCCCCACCTGTACCCCCTCCCACCTGTACTCCATCCCCACCTGTACCCCCTCCTACCTGTACCCCATCCCCACCTATACCTCGTCCCCACCTGTAACCCCTCCCACCTGTACCCTGTCTCCACCTGTACCCCCTCCCACCTGTACCCCCCCTACCTGTACCCCCTCCCACCTATACCCCATCCCCACCTGTACTCCCTCCCACCTGTACCCCCTCCC
>NC_063367.1:21951354-21951758 GCF_021869965.1 Rhincodon typus | reverse complement strand
AACCCCCTTCCCCTCCCCCTTTTCTGATGAAGGGTCTAGGCCCGAAACGTCAGCCTCTCTGCTCCTATGATGCTGCTTGGCCTGCTGTGTTCATCCAGCCCTGCACCTTGTTGTCTCCAATAAATTTCTCTCATTACAATCAGACAACATGACTTCAGCTATAAATTCACACAATGCACTGACCCTTCAGGCACTTAGCAGTCAATACATACCACAATGTTCTGATAAAAGATAAGACAGTCATTTATTTTTTACTTGGCTTCTTGCTTCTTGCTTAATTTCCCAAAGTGGGTTGGATTTATCACAACATGCAACAGAGGCACATCATCCAAAAACTCCCAGGACAGGGACAGCACAGGGTTAGATACAGAGTAAAGCTCCCTCTACACTGTCCCCCATCAAAC